>NC_015031.2:50121-52232 GCF_000146605.3 Meleagris gallopavo | reverse complement strand
GGCGCGGGGTGGCGGGTCCGGTTCCGGGCCTGTAACGTGCGGTTCGGTGGTGAAGCTGCTCAACGTGCGGCACAACGTTCGGCTGCATTCGCACGATGTACGCTACGGCTCCGGTAATGGCTTTCGTTCCTCCCCCTCTCGGTATAGCGGGGTCTTGTTGCGGGTCCTGGGCCTGACCGCCGTTCTCTCCCGCAGGCAGCGGGCAGCAGTCGGTGACCGGCGTGTCGGCGGCGGATGATGGGAACAGCTACTGGAGGGTGCGAGGTCGCACGGCCGCTGTGTGCGAGCGGGGCCAGCCGGTGCGCTGCGGGCAGGCCATCCGCCTCACGCACCTGGGCACCGGCCGCAACCTGCACAGCCATAACTTCGTCTCCCCGCTCTCTGGCAATCAGGTACCGGCCCGGCCCTGCGCCCCGGGAGCAGCCCTCGTGTGCCATACCCCAAATAGGCACCTCTTATATCGAGGGTCTGCAGGCTCAGCCTGTTCTCTGGTCCCTGCCAGTTCTCCCAGGCCATACTGAGACCATGCTGGGTGCTCCAGTCCCTGCCGGGTCCCTCTTGTTGCTATCAGGTCCCTACTGGGTTTTCCGCAGTCCGTGCCAGGCCCATACTGGGTCACCCAGGCTCTGTGTCTCGCTTGTTGCCATCTGCTCTCTCAAGTCCCTGTCAGCCCCACTTAGTCCCCAACCAACCCCCATTCGTCACCTCAAGACCTGGGACCTACAAGGTTCTCCCAGGCCAAAACAGATCCCTGTCAGCCCCACCTTGTCCCCCAGCCCGTTTTTCCCAGTCCTCAGTCCCAACCTATCCCTGTCTTGGCCTCTAGGGCCAGCCAGACATTCTACCTCCCCCATCTCATGTCATCCCCCATACAAGATCAACATCCTGTGGCACCTTTGAGACACCTGCATAGCTCTGGGTCAATGCGATTGCTAATGAATCAGTACTCAAAACTTGCAGCCTGTAAATCTGAGCACCCCCAGAGAGCTGTGCTTTCTCTGTCTCTCTGACACAAAGGTGATACGAAGACTCGAGCCCTAAAACTGAGGGTTTTTTTTTTCCTCCAGGAGGTGAGCGCCTTTGGGGAGGATGGTGAGGGCGACTACTTGGACGACTGGACAGTGCTGTGCAGTGGGACCTACTGGGCACGGGACAGCGAGGTGCGTTTCCAGCACACCTCCACCGACGTCTTCCTCTCGGTGACAGGCGAGCAATATGGGCGACCCATCAACGGGCAGAGGGAGGTGCATGGTATGGCCACCTCCAGCCAGAATAACTACTGGAAGGTGATGGAAGGCATCTTCATGCAGCCCGGAGAGGTCTTCAAAGCGGAGCAGCACCACGTTGAGTTGTGACAGACGGACTGATGCGTTCGGGGCTGCTTGGTGCGGGGATGGCCCCTGTCCACATGCGGTTGTGACGCGCGCTGGGAAGTGGAGCCCAACATCCTGAATCCAACACAAAGCTGATCCTGGTGTGCTGAATTTGACACTTGTTTGGGATCCAATGCAAAGCAGATCCCAGAATCCCGAATCAACATAAAGCTGATCCCAAATCCAGCACAAAGCTGATCCCAAAATCCTGAATCCAGTACACAGCTCATCCCGACATCCCAAATCCAACATCCCAAATCCAACATAAAGCTGATCCAGAATTCCAAATCTAGCACCAAAGCTGATTCCAGTGTCCTAAATTTGACGCTAAGCAGATTCTACCTTCCCTGATCCAGCACAAGGTCAACCCCAAAGCCCAGCTCAGACAAGAAGCAGAGCTCAGTGCCCCAAATTCAACAGGAGTCAGATCACAGAACCTCAGATTCAAGCACCCAAAATCCAATGCAGAGCAGATCCCAGCATCCCAAATTCAACTTGAATCAGTTCCCAGCATCCCAAATCCAACATAGAGCAGATCCCAGCATCCCAATTCAGATCCCGAAGTCCCGTTTGGACACAGATCCCAGAACCCCCAAATAAATCACATCCCAAAGACCAGACTGGACTCACGGCAGCTCCTTGCTCCCCTGAGCAGCACCCACACTCGCCAGCTGCGACCTTTGTTTATCTCCGTCTCCCCTGACCCGGTGGGGGGGGGTGCCCTCCTCGGGGATCTGA
>NC_015031.2:49461-50021 GCF_000146605.3 Meleagris gallopavo | reverse complement strand
TGGTGCCAGCAGGTCCTCACCTCAGATACCATATGTCGCTTTGGTGCCAAGGTGTGAGGACATAAAGCAACCAGAGATTGTCCAAAGGAGGGCAACTAGGAGCATGAAGCATCTGGAGAGGCTCCCTGGGTCAGGGAATGCCTTCAAAGGGTTTGGTGTCAAATCCAGTAAGTAATAATGCTCCTTATCTGGAGAATTTGCCAGTTTGGTGGAGTGCAAACATGGGATGCTGGTTGCTGTCTGCTTTAGGATCTCTTATCGCAGAAAGTTGCAGCTGGGGAATGAACAGCGATGCTGACACACGGAGGGCAAACAAACCATCTGTTTCCAGCCGAGTTGATGGTGGAAGGCGGAGCGCTGCCCTCACCCACCGAGCCCCATATAAGCACGCTGCCACCAGGCCAGGCACCCCGGCTTCCCACTCCACAGGGACCCTGCAGCAACATCATGGGTGAGTGCATGCTGGGCGCTGTGTGGATGAGCATCCATCCCCTGCGCCCTGCCTCCTCGGGCTGCTGCCCGCTGCTGGCCCTGGGCTGTGGGTCAGCGCGGTTCCTGCT
>NC_015031.2:42686-49361 GCF_000146605.3 Meleagris gallopavo | reverse complement strand
AGCATCCATCCCCTGCGCCCTGCCTCCTCGGGCTGCTGCCCGCTGCTGGCCCTGGGCTGTGGGTCAGCGCGGTTCCTGCTGTACCCCCCCCCCCGTCACCCTCTTGCTCCCCACGCTCCCTCCTCTGTTCCTGAGCGCAGTCAAACCCATCCCGCACCGCGCTGTGTTGTAGAGAGGCTTCTATTTGTGCCCAGAGTATCGAGTGTGTTATAAACAAAGCAGAGTGGAAGCTAGTTGAGGTGTTTAGCAGCCATCGGCCTGAAGCCTTGCAGGGCACGGGAGCGGGGCAGGCTCGCTGCAGATGCACATCTGTGGGGCTGGCCGGGAGCAAGCTGTCAGGGAACCTCCTGATCTGACACAGTCTGAAGGAGTCTGATTGGTCAGATTCCCAAATGATCCTCATTTGATTGTGGAACCCATGGAGTCCTGCTTTGGCCAACAGTGTGACTCCATCCTTGGAAGCTGCACTTTCCATGAACCTGTAGGCTGCAGACAGTTGCATACTTCTGCAGAATGTTTCTTTTCAGAAACCGTTATATTTCTGCCCCTCGGTAAAGCAAAGGCATAATTAATGCTATGGCTTTGTCTATTCTACGAGTTTGTTCTAACATTTGCTGAGTTTATTTATCCAAAGCTCCCTCACCAGGAAGGCTGGGTTTGCACTTCCACTCACTGTGTGTGCTCTCCCTGCAGCTGCTCATCACTCCGGCCTCCTGCTCTGCACCTGCATGCTGGCCCTGCTCGCCCCTCTTCTTGCTCTGCAGATTGAAAACCTGACAAGACTGAAAGCAAATCTATCTGACATTCTTAATCTCCACTCAGATGGGCTCCATCCTGGTATGTGTTTTCTCTCTTACACCCCTGAACATTGTTCATCCGAACACCGGGAGCCTCCTGATCCCTGCACAGAGGGGAGGTGTGGAAGGTAACGCTGATGAAGGGCAGACACGCTCAGAAAGAACAGGAGCCCAATCATATCTTCCTCCCATTTCAGATATTCTCTACACATTACATGATCTGGACATTCAGCCTTCTTTATTATTGACAAGATGTACATGGTAGCTTTATCTAGGGACCTGCAGATATTCAAAGGAAGACGTTTTCCCTGACTATCTGTAGTCCATCTAAGCCCCTGAAATGTCACCAGGATGGTCAGATTGACTATTAGGAGAAATTTCTTCTCCAAAAGAGCGGTGCTGCAGTGGCACAGCTGCCCAGGGAGCAGAGGGGTCCATGGAGGTGTTCCATGGGGATGTGGCACTGAGGGACGTGGGCAGTGCGCACAGTGGGGTGGGGTTGGAGATCTTAGAGGTCTTTTCTGATTCTGTGATTCTATGGAACTTCAGGTTTCAGTCACCAACCAAAATACCTTCTGAAGATTGCTCATGGCTAAATGGTGTAATAGATGAGTCACATCAATAACAGAGGTCACAACACTGTGGGTGTTTGAGGAATACAGATTTATGAATATGGATGCTGTGATTTCTTTGTAAAGAAAGCACTGCCATCACTTTGATTTGAGCTCCTGTTCCTGTCAGCATGTTTTTGAAGCATTTTATGAACTGAACACATGAACCCCTTCAGTCTGCACTGAAGAGCTGGTGACTTCAGCTTGAGGGGTTACAGCAACAGCACTCAGCAGTTTTATCTAATTCCATGCAGTCTGTTTGCTTCTCAGTCCCTCTCCTCCAGCAGTCTTTCCCTGTACTCATCACTGCTGCTTGGTGCAGTCCACACCAGGCAGCTCTGTGAAGCCATAACGCTGAGTGGACCAAACAATGCAGCTCAATGACTCATCCTCTGTAGTTTTACCTTTCCCAGTGTCTCATTCCTTTGAAGAGTTTACAGTGCAAAGCTACCATATAAGAAGAAAATGGAGCTGGGTGGCATTGCTGAAATATCCTACAAACAACAGTGCTAGAAATAACAGCCCGTGGAAGCTGGAGATACTTCTGTGCCATGGCACAGGGCTGCCCAGCTCACTCTTTTTGCTTTTCCCAATGCAGGTGAAGATGAAGGAAATGCGCGGCGTGGAAGAGCCAGTGGGACAGGTCAGCACAAACAGCCCATTCCCTGCAGGGTTCTGGCACTGGGAGGCGCAGGCAGTGAGGGTCAAACAGAAGTGGGTGGGCACAAACCCGGGAACAGCATGGCTCATCTCCTGTGGGGCAAAACTCGGTGCAGAATTTTGTGTAGAACAGTTCCTTCTAAGGACTCTCCAGCCCTCATGTACACGTCACGCATCCTCTCCTGTCCTGGAAAGCTCTGCACGGGGCAAGCAGAGGATGCACCTCCCAGGCTATGCCAACAGGAGGAGGGTCTCCCCTCCCTGAACCCAGAGATGAGGTGGAGCTCAGAGCTGCAGGAACAGCACAGTTGCTCATTTAAGTTTCTGTAAAATAATGTAAAAAAAGCCCTCACTAGGCTAAGCTTGAGCCCCTGTATTATTAGAAGGAAAGAGAATTGTGAAAACTGGGAAAGGCTGCAGAGACAAAGATCTCAACAAAGAAAGAGAAGCAAATTCTCTGATTGCACGGCCAAAATACATTCATGGTTTTTTAACCACTGTGTTTCCCTTACAAAGGTTTTCTGTTCATACACTTACAGTGGGAAACACAGTGACAGCCTTTTTACTACCCCGTCAAATTTCCACATCTGCAAATTTTTAAGCAATCAGTCTCACAGAAGCCAACAAGCAGACCGGGTGTCGTCGTGCCTGTTGGTTCTCCGTGTTTTAATCTGCCGCAGGTTGGCCCAAGGACTGCAGTGAGATCTCTGCGGGCAGCCCCAGCGGCGTCTACGTCATCCAGCCCTCAGGGCTCCACCCCATCGTGGTGTACTGCGAGATGAACGTGACGGACGGGGGCTGGACGGTCATCCAGAGGAACCGCCACAACACAGACATCACCTGGGCCGAGTCCTGGAGCACCTACAAGTACGGCTTTGGGAACGTGCGCGGCGACTACTGGCTGGGCACCGAGTACATCCACCAGATCGCCAAGCAGAAGGTCTACCAGGTCAGGTTCGTCATCCAGGATGCCTCCAACAACATCAGGTTCGCAGAGTACAACCTCTTCAGTCTGGAAGATGAGTCCCAGGGCTACCGGCTGCGGCTGGGCTCCTACGCAGGCACAGCAGGGGATGCCATGACTTCAGCCAATTCTGCTACCGTGCACGACAACATGAAGTTCTCTGCTAAGGACTTGGATCAGGACACTAACAGCGGGAACTGTGCCTCTGCCAACGGGGGTGGGTGGTGGTATTCGTCCTGTTACTCCGTACGGCTGAATTTCAAGGGTTACTTGACGTGGAGTGGTCTGTGCAATGGCAACTGCAGAGCTTCTGCCATCCTCATCAAAACAGCGCCCTTCTGCTAGCTGCACTTTCCTTTCTTTTCTGTCCAACCTGTGGCTCAGAATAGCTTGGCAAAGGGATGGAAAAGGCAAAACGTGTCATGGCCAAATCTGGTGCCGCTGTGGGTCTTTGCTGAGGTTGTTTGTATCCTAGCTACTGAAGAAAATAAGCCGTCCTCCACTTCTCCTTCCTGTAGGTTTCTTCTGCTCCTCAATTCAGCCTTTATCCTTTTGCTCAGATCCGGGTCATTTTAATTGTGTTAATAATCAGAACAGTTGCTCCCAAAACCTGGAGTTTCCAGATGTGCCTCAGATAAAATGTGAAACAGCCAAACTCCAATGCATCTCCATGGCTGTGTGAGCTGATTGACATCTTTAACTTCAGGCAAACAACACAACTTTCACTTGTAGAAAGATTAAAATTTCTTGATCAGGATCGCACAAATTCCCACTCTTTGCCTTCTGTACTTCAGGCTTAACACTTGTTAAGTATCAAAATAAATCCATATTCAAAGAACTATCCCAAGTGTTAACATCTATTTCAAGTCTCTGTTGTGCTCGCAGAGGTCATTGTGTTCAAAAGCTTCCTCTGCTGAAGCTCTGCTTTCCCATAGGACAGGCATTTGAGAAAGAGCTATGAATTAACAGCTTGTGTGTGCTGTGCTGCAAAAGCCAATGGAATTCGGCCACTGGAGATGGGAGGGGATGGGAAGCCAAGAGTCTGCATGAGAACTTCTCTCTTCTCTCACCTTCAAAAGAAAGGGCTTTGTGAGCTGTGAGGTGTGATTGGACCCATCTACACACACAACATTTAGAGCAGCTTTTAAGGATTTCAGTTGCACACAAAATGATTGTCCTGCTATAAGAACCGACCAAGTGGTCCTCCTGGCTGTGCACTCTGCCCTCCCCTCCAGGCAGTCAGTACCTTGCCATCTTCAATCTTAAGTTGCTGTCTAATGATAAAGCTTTGCTAAATCACTATATTTCTTTCAGGTCCTCTTCAGTGAGATAAAGCAAGCTAGAGCGAGTTGTTTTTAATGAGCTGCTCTGTTTGTCTGCAGTCTGGAAAAGCAAATTGTCATTGCAAACAGCTTTAAGTGACAGCCCCAAATCCCTGTGCACCCAGTGCAGGGTCAGGGAGCTCAGAGGTGCAGAGCTGCTCTGCTGCTGTGGACGTGTGAAGCACAAGGCAGGGGAAAGCTTTGTGCAGCACCAGATACATCAGGTCGGTCTTGTACCCCGGAGCATGAGACAGTCTCAGATATGCTTCAGAGTTATGGCATGGACCAATAGAAAGCCAGAAGGCTTTGAGCAGGTTCCATCCCCTTTGTCAGTCACTCCTGGATGCAGCCATTCCATCCATTACACCATCAGCCCACCGGTGCAAAGCAGCGTTTCCCATACAAACCACGGCTTGTATTGGTCTTCAAAGGATCAGTGTGTTCCTTTCTTTGAAGGAAGATGCTGCTGTGCTCCCTAAAGTTTCTGCTGTCCCCAGAGAAGCCCGACCACCTCGTCCTGTGGCAGCACTGATGTCATCGGGTCACTAAGACGTGAAGGCAATGACCAAGAAGTGGTTTGAGAAGCCGGGAGTTTTGTTGCTGACTTTTCTCCAGGCTCCAGAGGGTGCCCTTGTCCCGGGGCTTGCAGGCGGCCGTGGGGCGTGAAGGAAGTGTGGCCGTGCAGGGATGGGCAGGGAGAGCCACGAGGTATTGCCTGGCAGTTCGGCTGCGGGTTACAATTTGCTCCTCTATTTGCCCTGCTCTGTTCTACTGGTGCAGCGTGGGATACATGGGAGAGAGAGACTGAGACCACCGGAGGAAGAAAACACAAGAATTACACTGCGCAGGTGTCAGAATTCTTTCCAAGAAGAGTAAATATAACCAGCTGTCTCTGAATTAGGGTTTCCCAGCCCTTTCCTGGAGAAGGAATGGCCCCTACACCTTCCTCCAAAAGGCCTTGCTGCTCTCTCAGTCGATTCTCTATATTCTGACCCATTTCCTTCTTTCTACCCATCTGATCTCCAAGAGCAACGTGATCCCTTCTCTTCCTCTCTGGGGATGCTGCACTGTCAGCATCTCTGTGGCTTTGCAGTGTTCTCTCCAGCATGCCCAGGTCTCCCTGCACTGCAGGACCCAGAACTGCACACAGGTCCCCAGGTGCAGCCCTACCAGTGAGGGACCTCCTCACTTCCCCGACACTTGGCCACAGTGGAGCAGAGTCTGCCTGGGTGCCAGCACTGTTCAGTGACTCTGGAGTTTGTCCTAAGATTAAGGCCTTAATGTGACCCATATAACACAGCACTGAGCCATCAGACTGCTGTCTAGGCAGCAAAACTGCAGCACTGCCTCCTGCTTTCACTTTCTCTATCCTCTGCTAACTGAGTTCTGGGTGATAATGGCTTCTGGGATACTTGTTGGCATTTTCTTAATTAGAGAAAATCCTGAGAAATGGGTAACAATGGGCAGAGTGAACCGTTTGGGGTGAGCATGGCTGCTGCTGTGGCACTTTGGAGATCCAGCCTTCCCAAATGAATGTTTTCACAGCAGTACTGTGGATGATGATGCACTGGAAGCACCGCTTCAAGTCCTCAGCTCCAGATGTGGGGCTGTATCAGCAACACCTTCATTAGGATTTCACAGACTCGTAAAATCAGAAAGTAATAGAATGGGTTGGGTAGGAAGGGACCTCAAAAATAATCTATTTCCAACTCCCTGCCAGAGGCAAGGTTGCCAGCCATTAAATTGGGCACCAGCCGAGGATGCCCAGAGTTTATCCATGGCCTGGGGTGCCTCCAGAGATGGGGCACCCACAGCTCTGGGCAGCTGTGCGTGAAGAATTCTCACATCTAATCTACATCTCCTCTCTTTTAGTTTAAAGCCATTCCCCCTTGTGTTATCAGCAAGACACAATCAGCATGGCACCATCTCTTTCAAGGAAGAACCTCTGCAGGTACTGCTGGGTGGGCTGCATCCCTGTGCCATGTGCCAGCTTCACGTAGCCCACTCTCTGAATATTTACCACAGTTCCTCTCACCAGCTCCTGTGCATGCAATGGAAAACAGAGTATGAGTTTGGAGAGAATTGCCTGAGGGTAGGAAGGCCCCACACAGGGATGTGGACAGGCTGATCAATGGGCTGAGGCCAACAGGATGAGCTGCAACAGGACCAAGTGCCGGGTCCTGCACTTGGGTCACAACTGCCCTATGCAGTGCTATGGGCCTGGGGCAGAATGGCTGGAAAGATGCATGGAGGAAAAGGATGTGGGGGTGTGACCTGATACACACTGACCACGAGCCAGCAGCGTGCCCAGGGGGCCAAGA
>NC_015031.2:41626-42586 GCF_000146605.3 Meleagris gallopavo | reverse complement strand
ACCTAACCCCCTGTGTGCCTTTGGCAGTCTCAGCCCATTAGTGTCCCCACTGTGCCCCCGATAGTGTCCCATTATGTCCCACTGTGCCCCATAATGTCCCTCTGTGCCCCATAGTGCCCCACACTGCCCCACAGCGTCCCATTGTGTCCCTCTGTGCCCCACACTGCCCCACTGTGCCCCATAGTGTCCCTCTGTGCCCCATAGTGCCCCACACTGCCCCACAGTGTCCCATAGTGCCCCATTGTGTCCCACTGTGCCCCATAGCGTCCCATAGTGTCCCTTTGTGCCCCACGGTGCCCCACAGCGCCCCATTATGCCCCACTGTTTCCCACAGCGCCCCGCTGTGTCCCTTTGTGCCCCACGGTGCCCCATAGTGCCCCATAGTGTCCCACTGTGCCCCATAGTGTCCCATTGTGTCCCACTGTGCCCCATAATGTCCCTCTGTGCCCCATAGTGCCCCACACTGCCCCACAGTGTCCCATTGTGTCCCTCTGTGCCCCATAGTGCCCCACACTGCCCCACAGTGTCCCATAGTGCCCCATTGTGTCCCTCTGTGCCCCACACTGCCCCACACTGCCCCACTGTGCCCCATTGTGTCCCTCTGTGCCCCATAGTGCCCCACACTGCCCCACAGCGTCCCATTGTGTCCCACTGTGCCCCATAGCGTCCCATAATGTTCCTTTGTGCCCCACGGTGCCCCACAGCGCCCCATTATGCCCCACTGTTTCCCACAGTGCCCCGCTGTGTCCCTTTGTGCCCCACGGTGCCCCATAGTGCCCCATAGTGTCCCACTGTGCCCCATAGTGTCCCATTGTGTCCCTCTGTGCCCCACAGCTCCCCAGGTCGCCCCCGCTGCCCCCCGGCCCACCTTGCTGTCGTAGTACTTCTCCCTCTTGTCGGTCAGCACGGAGCGCACCACGATCCCCGAGTATTCGATGACCATCTCGCCAGCATCGATGT
>NC_015031.2:41413-41526 GCF_000146605.3 Meleagris gallopavo | reverse complement strand
ATAGGACCCCATAGGATCCCATAGGTTCACATCTTCCCCCTCACAGGCCCTATAGAACCCCATTGCCCCCCCACCCCCCCGCCACCTCCCAGGACCCCATAGGACCCTGTAGG
>NC_015031.2:37158-41313 GCF_000146605.3 Meleagris gallopavo | reverse complement strand
GCTGTGGGGCAGCAATGGGGTCGGGGTGCCCTGTGGGGTTTGGGAGAAGGGATCTGGGGGAGGTTCTAGGTGTCCCATGGGTGGTGGAGGAGGTGTTTGGGATCTGGATATCCCATGGGATTGTGGAGAAGGCATTTGGGGTTCTAGGTGTCCCGTGGGATTTTGGAGGAGGTATTTTGGGGGTTCGAGGTGTCCCATGGATGATAGATGAAGTATTTGGGGTTCTAGGTGTCCCATGGGTGATGGAGGAGGTGCTTGGGGTTCTAGATGCTCAATAGGATTTTGGAGAAGGTATTTTGGGGGTTCTGGGTGACCCAAAGATGATGGAAGACATATTTGAGGGCTGGGTGTCCCATCAGCAACGGAGGTGTTTGGGGTCTGGATATCCAATGGGATTTTGGAGAATATTGGGGTTTTATATTTGGAGATATTTGGGGTTCTAGGTGTCCCAAAGGTGACAGAAAAAGTATTTGGGATTAAGGCATCCTATGGGATTTTGGAAGAGTTATTTTGGGGGTTCTAGGTGTCCCATGGGTGATGGAGGAGGTGCTTGGGGTTCTATGTGTCCAATAGGATTTCGGAGAAGGTATTTTGGGGGTTCTGGGTGGACTGAAAGTGATGGAAAGGGAATTTAGGCACCGAATGTCCTATGGGATTTTGGAGAAGGAATTGGGACACCTAGAACCCCAAAAGGTGATGGGAGAAGGTTTTCGGGGTCTGGGTATCGTATGGGATTTTGGAGGAGGCATTTTGGGGTTCCAGGTGTCCCACGGGTGATGAAGGAGGTGTTTGGGGTCCTAGGGGTCCCAAAGGTGACGGAAGAAACATTTGGGGGTGATTTGGGGCTTTTTGGGGGTGAGTCGGGACTGACTGCAGACATTTTGAGTCTGATTTCGATCATTTCAGGCCAGATTTCTCCCTTTTGTAGCTGATTTTAGCCATTTCAGGGCTGACTTGGATCATTTTGGGGCTGATTTGGACAATTTCAGGGCCAATTTGGCCAATTTTTGCCCTTTTGTTGCTGATTTTGTCCATTTGGGCCGTTTTGGAGCTGGTTTGGACCATTTCAGGACAACTTTAGGTCATTTTGGGGCTGATTTTATCCATTTTGGGATGGATCTGGGTCAATTTTGCCCATTTGGGTGCTGATGGTAACCATTTTGGAGATAATTTGCTCCAATTTTGACCATTTGGGACCAAATTTTGTCCATTTCAGGACCCATTTGGGCCAATTCTGACCGTTTGGGGCTGATTTGGGCCAACGTTGCCCATGTGGGGCTGATTATGGCCATTTTGGGGCTGATTTGAGCCAATTCTGACCATTTTTGAGCTGATATGTGCCGATTTTGACCTTTTTGTGCTGATTATGGCCATTTTGGAGCTGATAAAAGCCAATTTTGACCATTTTGGGGCTGATTTGGGTCAGATGTGCCAATTTTGGGGCTGACATGTACCAATTTTGACCATTTGGGGGCTGATTTGGGCCAATTTTGGTCATTTTGGAGCTGATAAATGGCAATGTTAGCAATTCTGGGACTGCCTTGGGGCACTGCGGGGCTGATCTGGGCCAATTTGGATCATTTGGGGGCTGATTTTGAGCATTTTGTGCTGATTTGGGCCTAACACGAGCATTTGGGGCAGATATGGGGCATTTTGGGGCTGATAAAATGCCAGTTCTGGCCATTTTGGGGTGGATTTGGTCCATTTTGGGACTGAATTGGGACAATTTTGACCATTTTGCCGTTTTGTGACCAACAAGTCCCAATTCTGACCATTTGGAGGTGGATTTGGTTCAATTCTGACCATTTGGGGGCTGATTTTCTCCAATTCTGATCATTTTTGGGCAGATTTGATCCGTTTGGGGGCAGATAAGTGCCAATTCTGATCATTTGGGGGTGGATTTGGGCAATTTTGGGGCTGACAGTTCCCAATTCTGACCATTTTGGGGCAGATTTGGGCCATTTTGTGACAGACAAGTCCCAATTCTCACTATTTTGGGGCTGATAAAAGCCAATTCTGGCCATTTTGGAGCAGATTGGTCCATTTTGGGACTCAATTGGGACAATTCTGACCATTTTGGGGCGAATTGGGGCCATTTTGTGGCTGAGATGGGACAATTCTGACCATTTTGGGGTGAATTTGTGCTACTCTGGGGCTGATTTGGGCTGACTCTGACCATTTTGGGGGGGATTGGGTCCAATTTTGAGACTTCTAAGTGCCAATTTTGACTATTTTGGGGTGAATTTGGTCCAATTCGGATGATTTTAGGACCGCTAAATGCCGATTCCGGCCATTTTTTAGTGGATTTGGGCCAATTCTGACCATTGTGGGGCTGATCAATACCAATTTTAACGATTTCGAGGCTGACAAGAGACAATTTTTTGTCTGATTTGGGTCAACTTTGATCATTTGGGTGCGGATTTTGACCATTTTGTGTCTGATTTGGGATTAACATGAGCATTTGGGGCAGATTTGGGGCATTTGGGGGCTGATAAGCGCCAATTCTGATAATTCTGGGTCAGACCTGGGCCATTTTGGGGCTGATAAGACCCAATTCTCACCGTTTTGGTGCAGATATTGGCCAATTGTGACCATTTTGGGGCAGATCTGGGCCATTTTGGGGCTGTTAAGTCCCAATTCCGACCGTTCTGGGTCCGATCCGTGCCATTCTGCAGCCCACAAATCCCAATTCTGACCATTTTGGGGCTGTTAAGTCCCAATTCCAACCACTCTGGGTCAGATCTGGGCCATTTTGTGACCAACAAATCCCAGTTCTGACCATTTTGGGACTGATTTTGGCCAATTCCAAACATTCTGGGTCAGATCTGGGCCATTTTGGGGCTGATAAGTCCCAATTCTGACCATTTTGGATCAGATCTATACCATTTTGTGACCAACAAATCCCAGTTCTGACCATTTTGGGACTGATTTTGGCCAATTCCAAACATTCTGGGTCAGACCTGGGCCATTTTGGGGCTGATAAGACCCAATTCTCACCGTTTTGATGCAGATTTTGGCCAATTCCGACCATTTTGGGGCAGATCTGGGCCATTTGGGGGCTGTTAAGTCCCAATTCCGACCGTTCTGGGTCCGATCCGTGCCGTTCTGCAGCCCACAGCTGCCACCCCCGACCCGACCCAATTCGGGTGGGATTTGCCCCCCCGCGGGCTGACCTTGCCGCGCTCGGTCTGGGCGGTGACTTTGTTCCCCTCCCTGCTGACGATGGTGGCCTTGACGAACTCCTCGCGCTCGTCGGGGACGAAGATGTCGCGTTTGAGGTCGAAGGGCCGCGTCTGCGCCGCGATTCGCTCCTGCTCCGATTTGCGCAGGAACGGCGCCGCCTCGCCGAACTCGGCCAGGTCGGAAGATGGGGACGGCATGGCGCCTGGAACCGGTCACACCAGTAAGGGACCAGTAAGGGACCAGTCACACCAGTAAGGGACCAGAAAGGGACCAGTCACACCAGTAAGGGACCAGAAAGGGACCAGTCACACCAGTAAGGGGCCAGTCACACCAGTAAGGGACCAGTAAGGGACCAGTAAGGGACCAGTAAGAGGCCAGTAAGGGACCAGTCACACCAGTAAGGGACCAGAAAGGGACCAGTCACACCAGTAAGGGGCCAGTCACACCAGTAAGGGACCAGTAAGGGACCAGTAAGGGGCCAGTAAGGGACCAGTCACACCAGTAAGGGACCAGAAAGGGACCAGTCACACCAGTAAGGGGCCAGTAAGGGACCAGAAAGGGACCAGTCACACCAGTAAAGGACCGATAACGCCAGTAAGGGACCAGTCACACCAGTAAGGGGCCAGTAAGGGGCCAGTAAGGGACCAGTCTCACCAGTAAGGGACTGGTAACGCCAGTAAGGGGCCAGTCACACCAGTAAGGGGCCAGTAAGGGACCAGAAAGGGGCCAGTAAGGGACCAGTCTCACCAGTAAGGGACCGGTAACGCCAGTAAGGGACCAGTCACACCAGTAAGGGGCCAGTAAGGGACCAGAAAGGGACCAGTCACACCAGTAAGGGACCGATAACGCCAGTAAGGGACCAGTCACACCAGTAAGGGACCAGTAAGGGACCAGAAAGGGGCCAGTAAGGGACCAGTAACACCAGTAAGGGGCCAGTAAGGGACCAGAAAGGGACCAGTCACACCAGTAAGG
>NC_015031.2:35594-37058 GCF_000146605.3 Meleagris gallopavo | reverse complement strand
AAAGGGGATGGGGGTGAACTGTGGGGCTGAGGATGTCCCGGGGGGAGGCCCCTACCTGTCAGCATATTCTGGTAGGCGTTATCTGAGATGGAGAAGATGTGAGGAGGAGCTTCGCTCCGCTTCTTGCCCCGGTAGGCAGCCACCACCTCAGCGTTGTAGACCGGCAGCCACTTGTAGGGGTTGACGGTAACGCAGAAGAGACCCGAGTAGGTCTGGGGAAGGAGATGGGGGTCAGGGTCACCAGGTGACATCCCTGGTTCTAGATGCACCAATGGGTCCGGAACTCTTGGTCCTTCTGGGACATCCTGGTTCTAGGTGGCCCAATAAGTTTGGAGCTCACAGTCTTAGGCGTTCCTAGAGGAACGTCCCCGGTTCTAGGTGACCCAATGGCTGTGGAGCTCTCGGTCCTACTGGGACATCCTGGTTCTAGGTGCACCAATGGGTCTGGAGCTCTTGGTCCTATAGGGACATCCCAGTTTCAGGTGGACCAATGGGTCTGGAGCTCTTGGTTCTAGGTGTTCCATGTGGGACATCTTGGTTCCAGGTGGCCCAGTGGGTTCAAAGCTCTCAGTCCTACTGGGAAATCCTGGTTCTAGGTGGCCCAATGAATTTGGATTACTCTGTCCTAGGCATTCCTAGTGGAACACCCCTGGTTCTAAGTGGCCCAATGGGTGTGGAGTTATCCAAGGTGTTCCAAGTGGGGCAACCTGGTTCTAGGTGTTGCAATGATGTCTGAACAAGGGACATCCCAGTTCTAGGTAACCCAAAGGATCTGGAGATGGGATGTCCCATTTCCTTGTGGCCCAAAGGGTCTTCAAATCTTGATTCTAGGTGTCTCAGGGGGTCTAAAGATGGGGCAACCCACTTCTAGGTGGCCCAAAGGATCTTGAGATGTTGGTTCTAGGTATCTCAAGGATCCTGGTTATGGGTCATCCCAGTTCTAGGTGTCTCGAGGGATCTGGACATGGGATGTGGGTCATTCCAGTTCTAGGTGTCTCACAGGGTCTGGACATGGGCTGTCTCAGTTCTAGATGTCCCAAAAGATCTGGAGATGGAATGCCTCGGTTCTAGGCGGTCTAAGAGGACTGGAGATGGGACATCCCAGTTCTAGGCGACCCAAGAGCTCTGGAAGACTGCTGCAACATCCGAGGTGCCCCGAGCTCTCCGGGAATGAGGTAACCCCTCAGATCCTCACCAAGAAGCCACCCTATAGGTTGTAGGTCACCTTATGGGTCTTGGGGTTACCCTGTGGGTCGCGGGGTCACCCCAGGGGCCGCTGGGAAGACTCACGTAGATCATCCAGGAGGCGTAGCGCTCCTTGAGGTTGTAGAGGACGGCGGGCTCATGGAGGAACGTCAGCATGGCCATGTCCTCAATGCGGTCGAATTTCGGGGGGTTCTGCTGCATGATTTGGTCCTCCCTCACTGTCACCGTCTGCATGGGAAGGAAGGGAGGGAGGAAGAT
>NC_015031.2:13274-35494 GCF_000146605.3 Meleagris gallopavo | reverse complement strand
AAAAAAAAGAGGAGGAAGAAGAAAAAGAAGAAGAAAAGACAAAGAAAGAAAAACAAAAGACAAAATTTTGGATGACTGGATTCTAAGTGACACGAATCTCAAGCAATATAGATGTTGCAAATTGAATTACCTGGGAGAAGGAATAACTCATCTTGTTTGGATTACTTTCTCATCTTTTATCAAAGATCCAGTAACTACTATGTCATCATTATATTTGTAAAATGGATATATTTTCCAAAACATATTCCTATTTCCAAGCATAGTAAAAATGATCAAGTAAGTTATGGCAACTGGGGAATTATTTCTCCTTGTTATGTTCATCACATAATACTTAACAATATGTAATGAATAAATTCAGGAAAAAAAAATCAGTGAACAAATAGAGGGAAAAAGTAGGAATAGTCAGATAAAGTGAGTGCATCAGAAACAAGTGGGAGATGCTCAGAGAACTTTTTTTTAAGTATTGTCTGGACATTTTCTGAGTTATTCAAGTCAAACATTGATGCTGCTACAGAACCTTTCTTGTACTACTGCAACTGATTGAAGATTTCCTTTGTATTCTCTGATCACAAAAGATTAGCTACGCTGTTCCCCAGAGCCCAAGTGTTTGCATTCAGTTCTGCACTTTCTCCCCAAGCTCTGCCGACTAAGTTCAGTTGCTCATACAGAAGTCTATACCACATTTTGATACATCTTAGGGTATCCGACAGGGCATCACATGAGATTAGCAGACATGAGAGCCTTGTGAGATCTATACATAGATCTTAGCAAGATGAAATTTATACATACCTGAAGAAAGCCTATTGTCCCTATGATCTTTTTAAATTATTATTCTAGATTTCCTACGTTTTATTTGCTGCTTTTCTGTTTGCAGAAGTTCTGCCCTCCTTTTGTTATGCTCAAGAGTTATTACCTAGGACTTATGATGCAGGAAAAAAACCTTTTGTTTTCTCAGAGAACTTGTATTATTAAGAAACTTTCATTCCACTGAAAGCCTTCATTGTCTTTAATGAAAAATAAAACACCAACATTTATACTAAAAGTTAAAGTGCTTGTATTGGCAGGCAGCGACGAAGCAGCTCAGAGAAGCCTGTGAACGATCCACAAAGCCTTCAGGGCTTGAGGGAGGCTGGCTGAGGGAGCGGGAGCACGACTGACGTTTTCTTCTTTCCCTTCTGGACGGCGAGGGACGTGGAGTGGAGTAGGAAACCCAGGTGATGGATAAGCGGCTGAGAGGCTGTGCTGCCCGCAGGAGCTTTGGGTTTTCAGCACGGGGCCGTTGACTCTGCGCCTGAGCTAATGGCTGGAAACGGATCCTGGCCCAAGAGCTAGCACTGAGAGGGCTGCTAATTAGGTAGGAAGGGGGAAGGGGATGCGGGCAGGCTCACTAAGGTAGAGCGAGTGGTCCCTCGTACCAGAGCCCATGGGGGAAGAGAGGTGAGCGCGGCAGGACAGAGAAAGGCTTGGGTTTGCTGCGACATCAGGAGATCGCAGGGAAACGCCTTGGAACTGTCCTGTGGGATCCTGTGGGCTTTGCTGATCTTGTGGGAAGTGAGAGAGAAGCTTGATGGGAACCTGGCAGAGCGCGAAGGTTAACATCTCTCGCAGGGACCTCAGGGTTTGATGGCGGGGAGTGACGAGTTTCCTCTTGAGGTGTGTAATTAAATCTGGGCAGGCAGGAGGGTTTTAGGGGATGTGAAGAGTGACGAATAAACCTTTCTGCTGATAATGACCCATATAACTTTAGCTGAGGGAAGCAACTCGTTTCCTCCGTATGCAGAAGCAGTTGTACTTGATTCCAGCGGAGTAAAATTATTTGTTTATACAGATGGATGTTTCTTGCCAGAGCAATTCATTCAGTGCCAGCGCTTCCCGACGGCACCGCTGGCAGTGGTGCAGCAGCCACATCTCTGGCCCTTGTGTGATGGACCACAAGCCCCCACGCTGGAAGGAGGCTCAGAAGACAGGCACAGATGATGCTGACCTACCTGATGGCCTCTCCAACCAACAACAGGGAAGGAGCAGGAAAAGTCTGACCCACGCTTATGGCAAAGAATGATCTTTTCCCTGAGGCAGTGGAGGCCAGGGCTGCGTAGAGGCTGAAGGCTGACGAGCAAAGGACTTCTTGCTCCGGCAACTCAGAGACCCCATCTGTGAGCTGGGTAATGGGGGATCTCCTACCGAGTCCTTATCAGCACCTGCGCGCTGCCTCCTCAGGCTATGGAGGATGGCAGCCCAAGAAATGCCTTTCATCCACTCATTCCAACCCCAATTCCAACCCTGTGTGTAGAAGAGAATCACTCAGGGATTCAAAGAACATCTTGGTGGACCTGGTGATGCCTTCAAAGGCTGACCGCAGCTCCTTTGTGCGCAGCTCTCTCACCACCTTTGCCAGTGCAAGCGTGCTCTCAGCAACCAGCTCGGGACAGGAGATGTCCTCCAGCATCTCTGCAGTACTTCTGGAACAGCCCTCTTGTGCTTTCACACCTGCCAACCCGAAGACACACACTGACTTTTGCAGTAGTTCTTGTCAACGGTTTACGGGCTGGTTCGGCCCGGTTCCGTGACTGGAAGGGCGGAGGGATCCGCGGATCTGCGCCCCGGAAAAAGAAAATAGGGGACCCCGAAATAATTGAAAACAGTGGCAACAATGTGAGGTGAAACAAAGTAATTTACTAAATATGGTATCAGCAGAATTTTATAAGGAGAGAGAGAGTGAGTGTGAAATTGATGGTGGATCGGCCTCACCACAACGCTGAGATGAGAAGTGCAGTCCAGTTGAGCCGATGAAGAAGCGCAGGCAGAGAAGCGCAGACGGAGAAGCGCAAGCGAAGCAGCGCAGGCAAAGAAGAGAACATCAGGTGACCTTGCCGGGAGTTCTATCTCCTCGCTGACCGCAAAGCCCCCTGGGGAAATGCAGCTCTTCTTCTCCTCCGGACAGGCACCCGGAACTTGAGCATCAGCAGTCAAACCCCCAGTGCATTGCATGATGTTATGATGTGGAATACTGATAACCAAAAATCATGAAACCATGACAGTTCTGCATTAGCCCTGAGCGTGTCCCCAGCCTGTGTGCAGCATGCAGAGGGAGGGGTTGTGCTGGTTTTTCGTTGCTCAAAGAAGAAAAGCCTGAAAGCCTCTTGCAGGGAGAAAGGGAAAATGCAGGAGCCGAGGCAATGGCCCCCACCTCAGTTACCTTGGCTGTCCTCTCGGAGGCCTCAAGCAGAGCTGCATCATCGTGTGATTCCTGCCCCTCCCGCAGGTGCTCAGTGTCACCTTTGGTATTTTACACTCATGTCTTGGAGAAGCGCTCGGAGCTGGAAAAAGCACCCAAAAAAAAAGGGAGCTGCGTTGACAGGAGCCCACCTCCAGCACCACCGTCCACAGACCTTCTTCCTTCCAGAGACGCATTCCAGCCCTGCAGGACCTGCTGGCATCAGGGAGGGAAGGGAAGCGCAACCAGGTCGGCTGAGGCTGCAGAGCACCCGCTCTCCTCACCGTGCATTTGAAGGAGGTAGTCCAGGCACAGCCCTGCCCGCTTGCAGGATGTGGCTAGGAAGTCACAGCTCAGAGGCCCCAGCATTCCCACCGAGGTGCCAAACTGTTTGCGAATGCACCCTTACTGCAGAGGTGAGAAGCAGGAGAAGGGTCACAGGTGGCCCCAAGCGCTCACCCTCTTTTCCCAGCCACGTTCGCTCCCAAGTAAAAGGGCAGGCAGAGGGAGCTCCGCAGAGCCCCAGGCAAGACCCAGAGCCCAGCTGGGCAGGGCTCCCTTCCAGAGCTGCAGCTGCTGTGAGGCACCAGGCAGATACGGGATGTCTGCTCACCATCAGCTCCAACAGCACCTTGTGTGCCCCCATTTGCATGCAGACCTGTGCCAGCGCAGCCTTGCGCACGCATCTGAATGCACACGTGTGCAGAACCACGCACACACGTGCAAAGAGGTACTCACACACGTGCCTCTGCATTCACACCCACGTGCACACACACCCACGAGCATGCAGACGTATGCAAAATGTGTGCAAAACCGGGCAGCCGTGTGCAGAGACCCCGATGCTCCCATGCAAAGGGCACTTTTCCTCTCTCCTGCTTTGGTTCTCGCCAGGCTCTGCAGGGTTCCTTCCACGCCATACCCGCTCATCCAAACTGTCGTACAGAGCCAAAGTGGAAAACCTGCTTGCAAAACAAGTCGAGAAACTGCCAAGGTCAGCTCTCACGACAGAACCAGTTATTTGTGACTGCAGCTCCAAATGTCAGCTCCCACAAAACTGGCAAAATTCCTTCTTCCATCCCAGGGTCACTCATCTGCCAGGGGCCTCAGTTAACTGCTACACAGCACGGTTTCATATCTGCCTTCCCGGTGTTTGTTGCAACCCACTGTTTTTAGTTATTAGGCTCATTTCTTTCTTCACTTCATGCTTTTTTATTATTTTTTTTAACCACCCATCCCACCCCATCCCCTCCCAAGCCCCAGCTTACCTTGCCTGCTCTTCACTGACTTACGGATTACCGCAGGTCATCCCTAGATATAAGCCCTTGACAGAGGGGCCCTGGGAGAGGAGAAAAACCCCATGAATTCTACTTGCTTTCCCACGCAAAGAGCACCTCCAGCACCTCGCCTTGCCGCCCTGTCTTTCCTGGGAAGGACGCAGCCATCCATCACCACATCCTACCCACGTGGGCTCCCAGCCTGTCTCTGCGATTCCCCCAGCTCACAACCTGCTGCCCAAACGCCGATTTCTGCTCATTTACATCCCTCCAGCTGAGCCCCCCTCAATGCCCATCCCAGAACACTTCTGCCCCCGTGACACAAACCTTTCCCATGTGTTGCTGCTTCTTTCACTCTACTTCAATGCTTCTCTCTCATTTGAGAGCACACGTGGCTCTACTTTGCCTAATTAATTTTTAAAGCAGCTTTGTATATTAGTGCAAATTCAATTAGCAGCGCCTCCGGGCAGCCTGCGCATTACATGTGATTCAGTCGCCACGGTGCTGAGTTACATATTATTATTTCACGCCCCTTTTGATGTCTTTAAGACACATCCTTAAAATAAATCGGAATGCTTAGCGTGCTTCTACCAACTCACCAAAATACTCCTTAATTTAGCAAAGCGTGTGTTCTCCTTGGAGCTGCAGATGCCAGGTAGGACTGGCACACACCACTGGTATCAGCAGTGCTGTTTCTTTGCCACTAGAACTGGATATTCCAAGCTGGATATTCCTGCTGACAAGTTGTGTTCCACAGCAAACAAATTGTGCTGGCTGCTCGTGACCCAGCGCAGCTTGGGCACAGAGGATGAGAAGCAGGAGGGAAAAGAGGATCGGACGAGGCTGGAACATGAAGGAGGAGATTATTTTTTAGGGCTGTGTTCATGAGGTCAGCAGGGCTGAAAGCTCGTGGTGGGACATGAAAGGAAGGGATGAACAACGGGAAAAGGGAGAAGTCCTGAAACAGACAGGGACGTGGCTAGCCCCAAAGGGATCAGATGTGAAAGAGCAACCCTTCGAGCGGTAATGGAGCTAGGAGATATGGTTTAGTGGCTTGTAGCAATGGTAGAGGGAGGCTGGTTGGACTAGATGATCTTGTATCCAACCTTCTGATCCTACGATTCTATGATTCGATGATCAAAGAACCCAAAGCCCTGCCTTTATGGACCGGATCCTTCCATCCCATCCCATGTCTTCGTCCAAAAACGGAAGGAGGGAAGAGAAAACAACTCACCCCAAAGTCTTCCACCAACCATCCCAAGGCCTTGAAGTCTTTCTTCGTGCCCCTCAGACTGTGGGGTGCAGCTTCATCCCCCTTGCCTGGAAGCTCAGGGGTCTGTTGGGTGGGCAGTGTCCTGGATCCCCCCTGTGTCCCTCCCCCTGGTTACTCCCCCCACGGATCTCCTGCTCACATGGCTGATGCTCCTCAGTCTCTCCACCTCCTCCTTGAGCTCAGTCCCATCCTGTGGGGTCCTGTAGGGTCCTACGAGAGGGTATGGGATCCTATGGGATCCTCTGGGATTCTAATGGACTGCTAGGTCCCGTCAGATCCTATGGGGCAGATGGGATCCTATAGGGTCCTATGGTATCCTGTTGGGTCCTATGGGGTCCTACAGAGTTCTGTGGGGGTCCTATGGTGTTCTGTATGGTCCTGTGTGGGGGCATGGGATCCTACAGTGTCCTATAGGGTCCTACGAGAGAGTATGGGATCCTATGGGATCCTCTGGGATCCTAGTGGACTGCAGGGTCCCGTCGGATCCTATGGGGCAGATGGGATCCTATAGGGTCCTATGGTATCCTGTTGGGTCCTATAGGGTCCTACAGAGTCCTGTGGGGAGTCCTATGATGTTCTGTATGGTCCTGTGTGGGGGCATGGGATCGTACAGTGTCCTATAGGGTCCTAGGAGAGAGTATGGGATCCTATGGGGTCTTAGTGGACTGGGGGGCCTGTAGGATCCTATGGGGCTGATAGGATCCTATAGGGTCCTATGGTATCCTGTTAGGTCCTATGGGGTCCTACAGAGTCCTGCCCATAGGGACCCCATGGAGACTCATAGAGACCCCACAGGGATCCCATAGAGACCCACAGAGAACATGGATTGGCAAAGCTGCCCATAGGGACTCTGAGAGGTTCATAGGGGCCCCATAGAGCCCTTTAGGGACCCATAGAGAGCCAATGAAAACCTACAGGGACTCCATAGAGACCCACAGGAAGCCCACAGAGACCCATAGAGAACCCATAGAGACCCATAGAGAACCCACAGAGACCCATAGGGAACCCATAGAGATCCATAGGGAACCCACAGAAACACACAGGGCCCCACAGAGACCCAGAGGGAACCCACAGAAACCCAGAGGGACCCCATAGAGACCCACAGGGATGCCATAGACCCCATAGCAACCCACAAGGAACATGGGTACACACAACTGCCCATAGGGACCCCATGGAGACTCATAGAGATCCCACAGAGATCCCATAGAGACCCATTGGGACCCATAGAGAGACAATGAAAACCTATAGGGACTCCACAGAGACCCATAGGGAGCCCATAGAGACCCATAGGGAGCTGACAGAGACCCACAGGGGCCCCATAGAGAGCCCACAGAGACTCACAGTAACCCCACAGAGACCCACAGGGATATACAGCCGTGGGTTGAGGTTCACAGTGGGGCAGCTCACACAGTTTTGTGACCCGTGGTGTCTTGGCCCCCTTCCACCTCAGCACTGTGGGGCAGCCTCACCCCACCCAAAGCCCTGCCCCACACAAAGCCCTGCCCCACACAAAGCCCCGCATGCCACCACTGCTGCAGAAGGATTTTTATTGGCTCGAAGCAGGGGAGGTTGTGGGGATGCGCGGGGGGCTGATGGGTGGTCGAGGCAGGAGGGCGGATCTCCCAGTAGGCTTTCACTCCTCGTTGAGTCCTTTCTGTGGGGAGAGACGACAGAGGGAGGCGATGGGGCAGAGGTGGGGCAGGGCTGTGGGGTGGGGATGAGGAGGGGCAGGGACCCACCTTGGCTCCGATGTCGCGGCTCCGTGCCCGCAGCTTGTTGACCTGCGACTCGGCGATGTCGGCGCGCTCCTCCGCCTCGTCCAGCTCGTGCTGCGCCTTGCGGAACTTGGCCAGGTTGGAGTTGGCCTGCTCCTCCTGCAGGGCACGGCAGAGCCCATCTCAGTGGACACATTGTCCCCCATCCATCCGCCCATCCTTCCGTCCATCTGTCCATCCGCCCGCCCACCCAACCTTCTTTCATCTCCCCATAGTCCTCATCGACTCTCCCCTATCCATCCACCGTCTTCTTTCTCCCTCAGTCCCATCGTCCCACATCTACCTCGGCATCTTCCCACCCATACACACTTCCTGGTTCTCCATCCTTCACCCTTGTCCATCCCCACCCTCCCATCCATCCATCCATCCATCCATCCATCCATCCATCCATCCATTTCTCCATTTTTTCTCCACCCAATTCTCCATTCATCCAATTTCTCCCATTTCTCCCATTTATCCGTCCATCCACCTTCTCATCGATCCCTTTCTCCAATTCCCCATCCATTTCTCCACCCACCAATCCATTTCTCCAATACTTCTCCAATCAGTACTCCATCCATCCATCCATCCATCCATCCATCCATCCATCCATCCATCCATCCATCCATCCTCCCATCCATCCTCCCATCCATCCTCCCATCCATCCTTCTATCCGCTCATCAGTCCCTTCCTCCAGTTGCCCCACTCATTTCTCCTCCCACCCATCAGTTTCTCCAATATTTCTTCACCCAGTTTTCCAGTCATCCATTTCTCCCATCCAATTTCTCCAGTTTCTCCATCCATCCATCTTCTCATCGATCCCTTTCTTCAATTTCCCATCCAATTCTCCACCCATCAGTCAATTTCTCCAACAATTCTCCACTCGTTTCTCAATACATCCAGTTTCTCCAGTGATTTCTCCACTTTCTCCATCCATCTTCTCAACAATCCCATTCTCCAATTCCCCATCCTATTCCCCACCCAATTCTCCACTATTTCTCCATTCCTTTCTCTACCCACCCATCAGTTTCTCAATACTTCTCTGCCCAATTCTTCATTCATCCACCCATTCATCCAATTTCTCCACCCACCCATCCATCCATCCATCCATCCATCCATCCATCCATCCATCCATCCATCCATCCATCTTCTCATCAATCCATCCACTTCCCCACCCATTTCTCTGCCCATTTCTCCACCCGCTGATCAGTTTCTTCAATATTTCTCCACCCAGTTTGTTCTCCATCTTCCCCCCCACACACCCCCTCCCCATCCCACACTCACCGCCTCCTCCGCTTGCCTCTTGTACGCCTTCACCTTCAGCTGCAACTTGTCCACCAAGTCCTGCAACCTCACCATATTCTTCCTGTCCTCCTCCGTCTGCAGGGAGACATGGGGGGAGAGGGGGAGGGAGGGAGACACACCAAAGTGGGACGCGTGTGGGTCCAAACCTCACCAAGTCCAAAAGATCTCCATGTTCTGGGTTACCATGGTGGCAATTCAGGTTTGGGATTTGTTAGAAGTGTTCCTGGGAAGAGGGGCAGCTTCCCTGGCAAGGTCATGTGGTGTTGGGCAGAGAGGGCGAAGGTGGTCATGGTCATTCATCATCTAGGTCATCTGTGCCCCTGCAGCCACCAGGTCTATGTTTTGTGTCACCTGTGTCTCTACAGCCACCAGGTCAGCCATGTTCTAGGTCCCCCATGTCCCTACAGCCACCAGGTCAGCCATGTTCTAGGTCCACCATGTCCTTACAGCCACCAGGTCAGCCATGTTCTAGGTCCCCCATGTCCCTACAGCCACCAGGTCAACCATGTTCTGGGTCCCCTGTGTCCCTACAACCACATTGTCTGTGTACTGTGACATCCGTGTCTCTACAGCCACCAAGTCAAATATGTTCTAGGTCACTCATGTCCCTACAGCCACCAGGTCATCCATGTTCTAGATCCCCCACGTCGCTGGGCCACCAGGTCTATGTTTTGTGTCACCCGTGTCCCCACAACCACCAGATCAACCATGTTCTATGTCACCCATGTTCCGACAGGCACCAGGTCCATGTTTTGTGTCACCCAAGCCCTTGGTGCCACCAGGTCTATGTTTTGTCATCACCCATGTTCCCACAACTGCCAGATCCTTCAATCCCTACAGCCACCAGGCCAGTCATGTTCTAGGGCCCCCATGTCCCTCTAGCCACCAGGTCAACCGTGTTCTGGGTCCCATGTGTCCCTACAACCACAACGTCCGTGTTCAATGTCACCCATGTCCCTACAGCCACTGAGTAAATGGTGTTCTAGGTCACCCATGTCCCTACAGCCACCAGGTCAACCATGTTCTAAGTCACTTATGTCAACCATGTTCTAAGTCACTTATGTCCATACATCTACCAATGTATGTTTCTTGTCACTTGGGCCCCACAGCCACCAGGTCAACCATGTTCTAGCTCACCTGTGCCCATACAGCCATCAGGCCAAATTTGGTCTGGGTCACCCATGTCCCTGTGGTCACCGTGTCAATGTTTTGCGTTACTCGTGTCCTTACAGACAACAGGTCAACCACATTCTACATCACCTGCATCCATACAGCCCCCAGGTCAATAACCCAGTCACTCAAGTCCCTGCAGCCCCCAGGCCAACCACGTTCTAGGTCCCCCTTGTTCCCGCAGCCACCTGGTCACCCACTTTCTCATTCCCACCGCATCCCTCTGGATGGGTGGAAGAGGTAATGAAGTTCTGTGTCACCTCTGCCCTTCCGCCCTCAGCCGTGCCGTGCTGTCCTACCTGGTAGCTGAGCTCCTTCACACGCCGCTCCGACTTGCGCAGCCCTTTGACGTTCTCGGCGTTGCGCTTCTGCTCTGCCTCCAGCTCGTTCTCCAGCTCCCGCACGCGCGCCTCCAGCTTCTGCAGCTGCTTCTTGCCACCCTTGAGGGCCAGCTGCTCTGCCTCGTCCAGCCGTAGCTGCAGGTCCTTGATGGTCTGCTCCATGTTCTTCTTCATCCGCTCCAGGTGGGCGCTCGTGTCCTGTTCCTTCTTCAGCTCCTCCGCCATCATGGCCGCCTAGGAGAGAGATGGGGTGGGGTGGAGGGTGGGGAGAGGTGGAGGAATGGGAGAGATGGGAGAAGGTGAAGAAAGGTGGAGAAATGAGAGATATGGGAGAGGTGAAGGAATGGGAGAGATGGGAGAGGTGAGGAAATGTGAGAGATGAGGAGAGGTGGAAGAATGTGAGAGATGGGGGAGGTGGAGGAATGGGAGAGGTGAGGAGAGGTAGAGGAAAGAGAGAGATGGGAGAAGGTGAAGAAAGGTGGAGAAATGGGAGAGATGGAAGAGGTGGAGGAATGGGAGAGATGGGAGAAGGTGAAGAAAGGTGGAGAAATGAGAGATATGGGAGAGGTGAAGGAATGGGAGAGATGGGAGAGGTGAGGAAATGTGAGAGATGAGGAGAGGTGGAAGAATGTGAGAGATGGGGGAGGTGGAGGAATAGGAGAGGTGAGGAGAGGTAGAGGAAAGAGAGAGATGGGAGAAGGTGAAGAAAGGTGGAGAAATGGGAGAGATGGGAGAGGTGGAGGAATGTGAGAGATGGGAGAGGTGGAGAGATGGGAGAGATGGAATGGAAGAAATGGGAGAGACGGAAGAGGTTGGGGAGAGGTGGAGAAATGAGAGAGATGGGAGAGGTGGAGGAGAGGGAGAGGTGGGAGAGGTGAGGGAATGTGAGTAATGGGACACCTCAGAGGGTGGGGAGAGGTGGAGGAACATGGAATTCCATCTCCTCCATTAGCAGGAGAACAACTGAGGGTGTCCAATGTCCCTCATCTGAGTCCACCGCGGCACTCACGTCGGTGATGGCCTTCTTGGCCTTCTCCTCGGCGTTCCGGCACTCCTGGATGGCTTCTTCCACCTCTGTCTGCAGCTGGGAGATGTCGGCCTCCATCTTCTTCTTCTGGTTGATGAGACTGGTGTTCTGGAAGAGAGGACAGTGGGAGTTGACCCACCGCCCTCCGGTGGGAAGTTGCAGGAAGGAAGCCAACCCTTCGCCATGGCATCCTCACCTGGGAGTGGAGGAGCTGGACTCGCTCGCTGGCCTCGATCAGTTCCTGCTCGGCCAACTTGCGAGCCCGCTCGCTCTGCTCCAGCGCTGCACGCAGCTCCTCCAGCTCCGATTGGAGGAGGTTGTTCCGCCGCTCCACGATGGCGATGTTCTCCTTCAGGTCCTCGTTAGCGCGCACCGCGTCGTCCAGCTGTAATTGGGCGTCCTGCCGGGCGACCCAGAGAGGGGTGTGAGGAGGGGGGTGGCAACTGAGGGGGTAATTAGGGTGACAAGGTAATGATTGCCCAGAGGCCACCAATGGCCACCAAATGATCAACAGTTGGCCACTCAATGGGCAACCAGTGGTCGCAGAATGGACAACCAATGGCTACATCAACTGGCCAACCAATGGGCAACAAATTGCCACCCAATGGGCAGCCAATGGCCATGGAATGATCACCACCTGGCCACCCAATGGGCAACAAATGGCTACAGAATGATTACCAGCTGGCCAAACAATGAGCAACAAATGGCCACTGAATGATCACCATCTGACCAACCAATGGGCAACAAATGGCCACCCACTGGGCAATCAATGGCCACTCAATGGCTACTGAACAGGCAACCAATAGCCACAGAATTGTCACCAACTGGCCACCCAATGGGCAACCAATGGCTGCCCAATGGGCATCTGATGGCCTCCCATTGGGCACCCAGGAAGCCCCCGACTTCCACACAACGCCCACCTGTCCATTTCCCACTGGGAACTGAATACTGACCCAGTAGCCAACTTCAGTCACCCAACAACCACCCCCATCTCCCAGTGTGTACCTTGAGGTAGCCCTGCAACGCCTTGACTTGCTTCTGGGCCTCAGCCGCCATGCGGTTGGCGTGGCTCAGCTGGATCTCCATCTCGTTGAGGTCGCCCTCCATCTTCTTCTTCAGCCTCAGCGCTTCGTTGCGGCTCCGTGTCTCGGCATCCAGCGACGTCTGCAGTGAGTCCACGACCCGCAGGTGGTTGCGCTTGGCCTGCTCCATCTCCTCCTCCTTCTCTGCCAGCTTGCGCTCATAGTCTGCCTTCACTTGGTTGAACTCCAACTGGGCCCTCAGGATCTTCCCCTCCTCGTGTTCCAGGGACGCCTGAGGAGGACGTGGAAGCATTGGTGGCCATGAGAGACACTTGGAGGATGTGTGGGGATGGAGAGGGTTGCATGGATGGAGTTTTGCTCACCTCGGCCTCCTCCAGCGCCGCTTGCAGCTCCAGCTTCTCAGCGTCCAGCTGCTTACGGACCTTCTCCAGCTCATGGATGGTCTTGTGGCTGGCTCCCAGCTGCTCCGTCAAATCCGAGATCTCCTCTGCAGGGATGAGAACCCATCAGAGCACGCAGGAATTGCAGGGTGACGTTGGGGATGGCCGTGCTCTCACCTTGGAGGTTCTTGTTCTCCCTCTTGAAGGTCTCCAGGTGCTCCAGTGACTCCTCGTAGGCATTCTTCAGCTTGAAGAGCTCAGTGCTGAGGGACCGGGACTCCTTCTGTGACGCCTCCAGCTCCGTCTGCGACTCCTCGAACTTCTGCTTCCATTCTGATAAGATCTGCAGGGGACGCCCCCAGGACCTTGCTTACAACCTCTTCTTCCATGCAGAAGGTCTTCCGTCTCCTCACCCCAACCACGTGCTGGTGCTCCCACCTTATCAAAGTTCCTTTGTTTCTTATCCAGAGCGGCAGCTGCAGCGTTTGACCTCTCCAGGTCCGCCATCAGGTCCTCGATCTCATTCTGCAGCCGGTGCTTGGTCTTCTCCAAGGAGGAGCACTTGGCGTTGACCGCCTCCACTGCCTCCTCTGCTTCTTGCAGCCTCTGCGCCAGCTTCTTCCTAATGGAGGGATGGAGAGATGCCACACGTAGCCCCAAAGGACTCCTCCAAGAATCTCCACACCTGTGGAAGAGGACTCACTTGGCCTCCTCCAGCTCCTCGGTGCGTTGGATGGCGTCCGTCTCATATTTGGTCCTCCACTGGGCCACCTCCGAGTTGGCCTTGGAGAGGGTGCGCTGCAGCTCAGCCTTGGCCTCTGTCTCCTCCTCGTACTGCTCCCTCAGCAGGTCACAGTCGTGCCTGGCTGACTGCAGTGCGTGGGCCAGCGCATTCTTGGCCTGGGGTGAGCAGAAGGCAGGGCAGCATCAGCTGGGGAAAGCTTGAGATTCTCCAGCCAACAAGTGGTGGCATTAATTGCCTCAACCCAGTCAGATCTTCCTTAGAGCAACTCAACTCAACTAACCCAACCCCACTCAACTCAATCCAAAATATTTCAGCACAACCCGCTCCAACTCACCTCAACATAACACAATCCAACCCAAACCAACTCAATCCAACACAACCCAACACATCCCAACTCAGCTTAATCCAACCCAACTCAACCCAACAACACAACTCAATTCAGACCAACCCAACCCAACACAATCCAACTCCACCTGAATCAACCCAAACCAACTCAATCCAACCCACCAAACTCAATCCAACTCAACTCAACCCAACTCAATCTGATCCAAACTCAACTCAATCCAAATAATCTCAACCCACTCCAATTCAACCCAAACCAACTCAATTCAACTCAATCCAAACTAACTCAGCTCAACCCAATGCAACCCAACTTAACTCAGTGTAAACCAACTCAGTCGAACTCATCAGAACCAAACTCAACCCAATCCAACCCACCATAACCCAACCTCTCAGTCCAACTCAACCCAATCCAACACAACTCAATGCAACTCAACCTAACCAAACCCAACTCAACTTTATCTACTCAACACAACCAAACTCAACCCAATCCAACTCAACACAACCCAGCACAACTGAACCAACCAACCCAACCCAACCCAATCAAATCCAAATGAATCCAACTCAACCAACACAACTCAATCCAAGCAAATCCAACTCAACCCAATTCAATCCATTCCAACCCAACCCAACCTCCATGACTACAGCCAATCTCCCTGAGTTCCTCCATCCCCTCCTGCCTCCCCCTGCCCTTGGGTTGCCTCACTCCCAAACCTCCAGGCCTCCAAAGCCTTTCATACCTTGGCTTCCTCCTCCAACTGCCTCTTCAGGTCCTCCAGCTGCTGGGTGTAGGTGAGTTTCCCACGCATCAGCTGGTTGATGAAGGCTTCCTTCTCCTCCAGCTGCCTTGAGAGCTCACCTACGGAGCACGAATTGGAGTGGTTGTTGCTGGGGAAACTCTCCCACAATCCTCCAGTGGTCCCCAAGGCCAGCGGATGGGGCAGAGGGAGCGAAGAGCTCACCATTCTCCGTCTGGAGCTTGGCTCGCTGAGTGCTGAGGTCAGCAACCATGCGTTGGGCCTCCTCTGATTTGCTGCGGTGCTCGTTCATCTGGTCCTCCGTGGTGCGGCACATCTTCTCCAGGTTGGCCTGGAGGAAGAAAGGAAAGGGAGGTGCGAGGGAACACCAGAAGACCGGAGGGGGGGCCGTCCCACCTGGCGTCCCCCTGATCTCCTACCTTGGCCTTGATGAGCTGCTCCATGTTGGAGCTGACATCATCCAGCTCCAGCTTCAGCTCGCTCTTCTCCTTCTCCAGCTTCTGCTTGACGCGCTGCAGGTTGTCGAGCTGCTCGCTCAGCTCAGCCACGCTGTCGGCGTGCTTCTTGCGCAGGGCAGCGGCCGTGGCCTCGTGCTGCAGCGTTGCCTCCTCCAGGTCGCGCCGCAGCTTCTGGAATTCAGCCTCCCTCTTCTTGTTGAGCTCGAGCTGCACTGAGGTGGCTCCACCCGCCTCCTCCAGCCGCTCGCTGATCTCCTCCAGCTCCTGTGACAGATCCGAGCGCAGCTTCTCCACCTTGGCCCGGCCTGTCCGCTCCGCCTCCAGCTCCTCCTCCAGCTCCTCGATTCGTGCCTGCGGTCCAGGGTCTCCATTTGCCTCAGTCCAACCAACTGGGGGATCTTCTATTCAACCCCACTCACAACCCATTGGAGACTCTTCAGCACATAACTCAACTCAACTCAACCCAACTCAACTCAACTTAAATCCAACCCAATCCAACGTAACCCAACTCACAACCCACTGGAGGCATTTGATCCAACTTAACCCCATTTAACCCAACTACTCACAATCCATTGGAAACCCTTCAACCCAACTTAATCCAAACCAATTCAAATTAACCCAACCCAACTTAGCCCAGCTTAACCCAACAACTCACAACCCACTGGAGACCCTTCAACCCAACCCAATCCAACCCAACACCACACAACAACTCAAAACCCATTGGAGACCTTTCAACCCAAAATAACTTAATTCATCTTAACTCAACTTTATCCAATCCAACCCAACTTAACCCAAAAACTCACAGACTCTTTGGTCCAATTTAACACAACTTGACACAACACAACCCAATCCAACCTAACCCAACCCAACTTAGCTCAACCCAACTTAATCCAACCCAATCCAGCTTAATCCAACTACTCATAATACATTGGAGATCTTTCAATCCAACTTAATACAACCCAATCCAATTTAACTCAATCCAAATTAACCCAACCCATCTTAACCCAGATAAACTCAACTTAACCCAACAACTCACAACCAGTTGGAGACCCTTCAACCCAACTTCACCCAACCCAAAAGACTGGAGACACTTTTAAACCAGTTCAGCTCAACCCAGCAAGTCAGAGACCGCTCTCCCCCTCCTGCCTAATCGCAGTGGAGACTCTTCAATCCAACCCAACCAACCGAGGATTCTTCCACCCAATACAACTCAACTCAACCACAGACTCTTCCATCCAACTCAACCCAACCCAACACTTGATCTTGCTCCACCAACCCAACCAACTGGGGACTCATCAGTTCCTTTCCACCCCAGCCTCACCTGGAGCTCTTTGAGCTTCTTCTGAAGTTGGCCAGCAACTGCTTGTTCATCCTCGATTCGAGCATTGAGTGCGTTGAGCTCAAAGTCTTTCCTGGAGAAGGAGAAACCCCAGTTGTCATCCCCACTTCTCAGAGCAGAGCAAGTTTAGGGGAGAAGGATAAGGGGGTGGCAGAGGTGGTGGGCAGGCCCCTACTTTTTCAGCCTCTCCTCCAGCTGCTGCTTGTCATTCTCCAGGTCCATGATGCTCTCCTGGGCCAGCTTCAAATCCCCTTCCAGCTTTCTCTTGGCTCTTTCCAGGTCCATCCGGATCTTCTTCTCCTGCTCCAGCGAGCTCTCAAGCTGAAAACAAGACAGAGACCTCCAGCAATTCCCAAGAAGAATCTTTTCCAACCAGCACATGAGAAACAGGACTCACATCATCCACTTGCTGCTCCAGCTTCACTTTGGCCTTTGTCAAGGTGTTGACCTTGTCTTCCTCAGCCTGCAGGTCGTCCAGCGTTTGCTGGTGAGACTCCTGAAGGGCCTTCTTCTCCTTGGTCAACTTGACGATGGTCTCATCCAGCCCGGCCATCTCCTCTGTGAGGTTCTTGACCTGCATGGGAAAAAGCGCCAGGCCTCCATCTCAGTCAGCAAGAGGCTCTTCTGCCCCACAGTCAGACTGGACAGAAGTCAGGAGATGTGGGAGAACCCAGACCGACCACTCTTGGTTCTTCTCAACCCAACCCAACCACCCTTGGGTCTTCTCAACCACTCCCCACCTTGTTCTCGACCCCCCACCTTGTTCTCTGTGGCATGTTTCTCCTTCTCCACTTTGGCCAACGACAGCTCCAGGTCATCAATGTCCTTCTTGAGCTCCGAACACTCGTCCTCCAGCTTCCTCTTCTTGGCCGTCAGCTCAGCGTTCATCTCCTCCTCTTCCTCCAACCTCTCCAACATCTCCTTCGCCTTGGCCTCCAGCTGGATCTTGTTCTTGATCAGCTGATCGCAGCGCTCCTCGGCGTCAGCAAGATTGTCTTGCTCCTACAGAGGGGACAAATTGGTGGGAGTGGGAAGGAAGGGAGCAGGAAGCAGCTGGGCTGGGAAGTGACCATCACATACTGCCTGCACTTGCAGCTGGAGGTCGTTCTTCTCCTGCAGCATGGACACCATCTTCTCCTCCAGCTCCTTCCGACGTGCCTCTGACTTCTCCAGGGCCTCCTTCAGGCGCCCGAATTCTTCCTTCATCGTCTGTGTCATAGGAGCGTAGGAGACAGATGCCATCACCAAATAGTTCCTGCACCATCAGCCCTACCCCACCCACGTTTTGGCCCATGCCCCCCCCCCATCCTCCCACCTGCATCTCCTTCTCGGTCTCAGCACTCTTCAGCAAGGGCTTGATCTTAAAGTAGAGCTTCATCCAGGGCCAGTTCTTCACCCCCATGAAAGCACGGATGTTCCACTGGATGACCAGCAGCGAGTCCCTGCGTGGAGTGCGCAGGTGGAGTGAGCTCAAGGCTGAAACCCTCACCCATCACCGCCCCACTGAGCACCAGCGATGGAACCCACCGGCGCTCCAAGATCTTTTTGAACTCCTGCCGGGAGAGGAAGCCTCGAACTTGGGCCTGCAGGCGGGTCATGATGCGAGCCAGGCGCTCGTCACGCATCTCCTCCAGCAGCCCCAGCAGCCCAGCCTTAAAGAAAACCTTGGCGGGGGAAAGAAGGTCGGTGAGGATGGGGTGGAGTGGGAAGGAGAGGAGAGGAGAGGATGGGAGGGGAGGGCTGGGGGGAAGAGTGGAAGGTTGTGTTGGGTTGGGTGGAAGGGTTAAAGGTTGGTTTTGATTGAAGGGTCAGCGGCTGGGTTGGATGGAAGAGTCAGAGGTTGGATGAGCTGGATGGAGAACTGAAGGCTGGGGAGGACGGAAGGGTCAGTGATTGGGTTTGGACGGGAGGACTAAAAGTTAATTTTGGTTGGAATAAAGGGTTGACAGTTGGGTTGGATGGAAGGGTCAGTAGTTGTGTTGGGTTGGATGGAGGATTGAAGGTTGGGATTGGATGCAGGACTGAAGGTTGGGTTTGGATGGAAGGGTTGAAGGTTGGGCTGGGTGGAAGGATTGAAAGTCAGTTTTGGTTTTGATTGGAGCAAAGGATCAGTAGTTGGGATGGGTAGAAAGGTCAGAGGTTGGGTTGGGTTGGGTGGAAGGGTTAAAGGTTGGTTTTGATTGGAGTGAAGGGTCAGTGGTTGGGTTGGGTGGAAGGCTCAGATGTTGGCTTGGGCTGCCTGGAATGGTTGAATGATGGGTAGATGGGTGTATGGCGGATGTACGGTGCAGGACCATAAGCAGACACACGGATGGTGGCACCGTGGAGAACCAAGACCTGCCACCCTCACCTTGGTGTGCCCAAATTTGTACTGGTTGTGATCGATATCGAGGGACCCCAGGAGTTTCTCGGCGCCCTTGCGGCTGTCAATGAACTGCCCCTCAGGGATGGCTGTGGGGTTCAGGATGCGGTACCTGGGAAAGAACGGGAGGAACCGACCTCAAAATGAGCGCCGGCTGGGTTCTGGTCCCACCTTCAGGCCCCCACTGACCACTCTCACCTCTGACGGAAGTCCCCGTAGAGGATGCGGTTGGGAAAACCCTTGCGGCAGATGCGGATGCCCTCCAGCACCCCATTGCAGCGGAGCTGGTGCATCACCAGGGGGTTGTCCATCACACCTGGTTGCAGAAAGGGGACCATTGGCAGCCGTTGCGGGGCCCCGTCTGACCCCACTCACTTGTTTTGTAGGCTTACCAGGAGACTTGGTCTCGTTGGGAATGATGCAGCGGACAAAATGGGGGTGGGTAGAACGGAGGTTGGTCATCAGCTTGTTGAGATTCTCCTGGAGCAGAGAGAGATGTGTGAGATGAGTGAGATCAACCAAGGTCCCCACAGGTCTGATGGATCCCACTGTTCTCACCCGGTGCAGGGCTGAGACAGTCTGGAAGGAGGAACCTTTCTTCTTGGCTCCTTTCCCCTTCTCCACAGCTGTTGGATGAGGAAAAAAAAACGGATAGGATCAGTCAGGGTTTGGATCATGGGTTCTCCACCCTGTGTGAGTCAATGGCGCTGCTTACGCGCGTCGGCTCCAGCGTAGTTGGCAAAGAGATTGGCAAGGAGCTTCAAGGCTGACTTCTGGTAGAGCCCCACCACCGTTTCGTTGAGAGGATCCTTGTTCTTCTGCAGCCAGCCAATGATGTTGTAGTCCACCGTGCCCGCGTAGTGCACGAGGGCGAAGTGAGCTTCCGGCTTTCCCTTGATGTTGCGGGGTTTCCCAAAGTTGGCCGATTTCCCCAAGTGGTTGTCGAAGAGTTTGGCCTTGAAGGTCACTATCCGTGGCCTTGGGGAACATGCACTCCTCCTCCAAGATGGACATGATTCCCATCGGCTGCAGAGGACAAGACTCGGTCAGATGGGGAGCCCTTCTGGGGTCCCCTGTGAGCTCTGTGTGGGTAAGCACCCCCAGATCACTGCGGGGGAGGAGGCACCTTCTCGATGAGATCGATGCAGGCCTGGAGGTCCATGCCGAAGTCGATGAACTCCCACTCGATGCCCTCCTTCTTGTACTCCTCCTGCTCCAGCACGAACATGTGGTGGTTGAAGAACTGCTGCAGCTTCTCGTTGGTGAAGTTGATGCAGAGCTGCTCGAAGCTGTTGAACTGCAGAGAGAAGAGCGAGACGGCGAGCTCAGCGCGATGACCTGCGGGGTCACTGGGCTCGGCCATTGGCCAGAGGGATGTGTGGGTTTGACAGGACACCCCATGGGTCAGAGAGGTCAGCTCAGCCCTCAGCATGGTCTGCACAGTGCAAAACAGGGCTTACAGGGTCAACAGGAAACCCAGTGAGGTCAACGAGGCACTCGATGAGATCAGTGGGATGAACAAGGTCAACTGTGGGGTCAATGGGATGCCCAGTGGGAGAGGTGAGGTCAACTGGGGACCCAGTGGGGTCAGTGTGATGTCCAGTGGGATGAGCAAGGTCAACTGGAGATTCAATGGGGTCAACTGGTGAAACGAGGTCAACTGGAAGCTCAGTGGGGTTAATGGGATGTGCAGTGGGAGAGGTGAGGTCAAGTGGAGACCTGGAGGGGTCAGTGTGATGTCCAGTGGGATGAACAAGGTCAACTATGGACCTAGTGGGGTCAGTATGATGTCCAGTGGGAATAGTGAGATCAACTGGAGACCCAGTGGGGCCAGCAGAGTGTTGAATGGATCACCGAGGTCACCTGAACACCTATGGAGTCAAAATGGGTCAACAAGATCAACTCAGCACCTGCTGTGGAGTCAACCCGTGGCTCTGTCGCGTCCCCCCAGTGGCTCAGCCCCACAGCACCCCCACCCCGTCCCCCCAGATGCTCACATCGAAGATCTCGAAGCCAGCGATGTCCAGGACACCGATGAAGTATTGGCGAGGCTGCTTAGTCTCCAGCGAGTTGTTGATCCTGGTCACCATCCAGTTGAACATCTTCTCGTAGACGGCTTTGGCCAGGGCCCCGACGGCGTAGATCACCTGGAGGAGGGACCGTGGTGACACAGGGGCTCAAAAAGGGGACAGGTGGACGAAGGGCGGCCCGCCGTGTTACCTGCTGGACGTTCTGCCCCTTGGTGACGTATTCGTTGCCCACCTTCACCCGGGGGTGGCACAGCCCCTTGAGGAGGTCGGCCGAGTTCAGCCCCATTAGGTAAGCCGACTTGTCCGCCTCTGGGGACACGGAAGATGGGAGATGAGGGTGGGAAGCCGTGGGGCTCACCCGTCTCTTCCACCACCGAAATGGAGCCGACCTTCGGTGCCATCCGGCTCTGCCTGCTCCTCGCGTTGCTTCTGCTTGAATTTCATGTTGCCGAAGTGCATGATGGCTCCCGTCAGCTTGTAGATGGAGTTCTTCTCCTCCGGGGTGAAGCCCAGCACGTCGAAAGCGTTCTGCGGGGAGAAATTGGGAAAATTTGGGGTCGGGGGTCTTCTCCTGGCAGCTCCCCCCCTGTGCTGCCTGTGTTCCTCAGCTCACGTCCGTGGCCAGCAGCTCCTCTCCATCATCGATGGACGGCACCGTGGTCTCTCCTTGGGAGATGAAGGCGTAGTCGTAGGGGTTGTTGGTCACCAGCATCATGTCTGCGGGGAGACGGCGGGGTTGGAACGGCCCCACACGGTTTTGGGGCGTCCATCTGGCAGAAGGGTGGGGGAGGAGCTCACCCAGAAGCTCGGGCTTCTTGTTGGAGAGGATCTGGTAGAAGATGTGGTAATTCCTCTCGGCTTTCAGCTGGAAGATGACCCGCGACTTCTCCAGGAGGTCTGAGGAGGATGGAGAGAAGGTTGCGTGTGGGTGGGAGGGAGGGGGAAGTGGGTGAGAAGGTGGGTGGGTGGGGGGCAAAGTGAGTGGGAGAGGAGATCAGTGAGGCATAAAGTGGGTGGAGGAGAAGATGGGTGGGGACAAGATGGGTGGGTAGGGGAGAAGATGGATGGTGTGAGGGAGAAGATGGTGAGGGAGAAGATGGGTGGGAGAGAAGATGGGCGGGTGGGGGAGAAGATGGGCAGATGGGGGGTGAGAAAATGGTGAGGAGAAGGAGATGGGGGTGTTGCCATGACTCATCCACAGAGGATGCGCCCCCAGCCCCACTCACAGGTCTCGATATCAGCCGATGCCAACTTCCCAGTGGCCCCGAAGTGAATCCGGATGAACTTTCCCTGTGAGGACCCCGATGTCAGGTTGTGAGTTACCTCCTCCTCCCCCTCCCCTCCCCCTCCCCACCTCTCCCCCACCCAACGTTCCCACCACTCACAAATCGTGACGAGTTGTCGTTGC
>NC_015031.2:10970-13174 GCF_000146605.3 Meleagris gallopavo | reverse complement strand
AAAAAAGAATGGAAGCAATAATGTGATGATAACAATCTCTCTCTCTTCTATCTATCCACAGTGCAGTTACTTACCATCACAGCGCATAGCTCGCAGTGTCGCACCTGTGTCGGGGCAATCCCAGATATGAGGACAGACTGGGAGAACAACTCTTGGGGAGAATCCCTGCAGAGAAGGACTTGGGGGTCCTGGTAGATGAAAAACTGATCATGAGCCAGCAGTGTGTGCCTGCAGCCTGGAAGGCCAATGGCCTTCTGGGTTCCATCAGAAGAGGGGTGGTAGCGGGGTGCCAACAGTTTACAGCCCTTTGGTTCATCCCCAGCCATCCCATGAGAAGAGCCCTCTGCCAGGGCTCTGAGTATTTTCACAGACCTTCCCTTGTACAGACCCACCTCCACCAACAAGGGCTGCAGCTTTGGCTGCCCTTAGCACTTCAGTGCGAGGTGTGGGAGTCCTGAAGCGCAGCATCAAGACTGTCACCTGGCCCGTCCCCATGCCTGAATTTCTGTAGTTCTCAAGGACGCAGTCTCTTCAGGCTCCCTAGTGGGGTCTCGGCTCCTTAGGAGAGGAAAAACTAAAGGAGCTCCGTGTCTCCTTGGCTCAGGAACTCATCTGAGCATCCCGGAGCACACTGAGCCCCTGTTCCACTGGCAGATGACTGCCAGTGGTTGTCAGCAAGCTGTGCGCTGTGATGAGGTCTCCCCTCAGTCTCCTCCTCCCACGAGGAACAAACCAAGAGGCTTCAGCCGTTCCTCACGCTTCTCTTCTGAACACTTCACTGTTTCCATAGCTCTCCTAGAGAGGCTCTCAAATGGTTTGATGTCCTTCCGACATTGTGACACTCAAAGTGCACCCGACACGTGAGGTGAGGCTGCAGCAGTGCAGAACAGAGCAGGACAATCTCTTGCTTTGCTTGGATGGCAGTGCAGGACCTGATTCACCCAGGGCACTGCCGGCCCTTTGGCTTCCAGGGCACACTGCTGACTCACATTCAACTTGCCAACAACCAGAGCCCTCCGATTCCTTTCCTCAGTGTCCCTTGCGTTTATTATTCTTGAGGTAAATGATCTTCATTCCTTTCAGTTCTACTGAAGGAGGAGTGAATCTGCTTTGTTTCTATTTTCAGTGCATAAATGTGCGTCTGGATGCAGGCCACCGCAGTCTCTCTCAGCATCGGTTTGCTAAGATGGGATTTCCACACTGCACGGCCTGAAGTTTGCTTGAGGATTGCAGAGAGGCTTTCTGGAGAGATCTAGAAAACTAAGGGCTGGGCTCTCACCAATTACGTGAAATGTAACGTGAGCAACTGTCAGATTCTGCACCTGGGATGGGGCAACCATGACCATGTGTACACACTGGGGGACGAGGGGCTGGGGAGCAACTCAGCATTGAGGAACCCACTGCCCAAGGAGCTGCTGCCACGGTGGCACAAGCCGTGCTGCTAACAAGGGTCCTGTGCAGCGTCTGAGGTCCTGTTGTGCAGGGGCTTGCAGATGGCAGCACAGCGCTCATAGCACATGGCAGTGAGAAGGGAAATTGCTGCTGAGATGAATAAGAGAAAGAAAAGCACTGTGCAGCACACGCAGCACAGGAGATGTCCCTGGGCACTGGCCACGGCTTTGGGGAGAGTGGTGTGTTGCATCGGATACCGATGAGTGGCTCTTCTCAGCGAACCTGGCCTATATACCGGCTCAGAGGCCAATAACAGCACAACCAGACTCCATGTGGCATGCTGGAAAATGGTGATTTTATTGCGTGCTACACTTCTACTTATAGTGTCTCTACTTCGTTAACGCCTCTCTTGGGTGTCACCTACTTTTGTCTACTACTGACGTGCCAGGGGAGGTTCCGTCCCGTAACATTCCGAAGTTTCCTGAACGCCTACATCTCCCCCTCCCCATGGCAGGAAAGCCTTGCCCCGTTACATCCCGTATAGCTCGTAACGCCTACAAGTTATAGCTTATCTATCATTTGATGGTACGCGAGACGTCTTTCAAATGTCGCATCCATTACTCTCTGCAAACATCTCTGGATACAATTTATAAAGCAGGGTACAGAAGCTACGATTATAAGTACAGCGACGAAGGCTAAACCAAGTCCTTTAACTATAGCAATCAGCCAGGAGCCCCAGTTCCCGAACAATCCCCACAGCCATTCTGCGAATGGGTCTTCTTGTATAGAAATCTTCTCAGCATGTGACTTCA
>NC_015031.2:7215-10870 GCF_000146605.3 Meleagris gallopavo | reverse complement strand
TGTGACTTCTCGCCCAGTCGTGCCGGTGCCGTGGGAGGTCACTGCCTCTGCAGACAGGGAGAAGATCCGTGCTGTGGGAGGCAAGGACGGCTGCTCGGGCAGAGTGGAGGTCTGGCACCGTGGCTCCTGGGGAACCGTGTGCGACGACTCGTGGGACGTGCAGGATGCCGAGGTGGCATGCAGGCAGCTGGGCTGTGGCCCTGCGCTGTCTGCCCTGGCCGAGGCTGCGTTTGGGGAGGGGACAGGACCCATCTGGCTGGAGCAGGTGGAGTGCAGGGGCACGGAGCCATCTCTGCAGGATTGCTGGGCCCGGACTGCGGATGGCGGTGCCTGCCGCCATAAGGAAGATGCAGCTGTGAACTGCTCGGGTGAGTAGCTGGGCTTACTCAGGCTCTGCTCACAGCCCAGAGCTAAGCAGAGCTCCGGGCTGCGTTCCGGCCTTGAGGAAGGGGCAATCTGGGCGGGATGCGTTGGGTAGATCAGCCAGTGGTCTGCCTGGTACCACAAAGCCACCTCTCAGCTCAGCTCTTCTCTGCAGCTGCACCCAGGATGACAGCATCCCCCCCACAAAGAGGTAACATCTCCTCCCACTGGGGCTGCGTCTCCCCACGACCCAGAGCTGGGGCTTCTGACTGGGATACAAAATGCCCAGGAAGAGGCACCAGGCTGGTGGATATATGGGGAGGGCCATAATGTACCCGAGGGGCTGGGAGGTTCCCCATCATCCACCCCCTGCCCCTCTACCCCTTACTGCCCCAACTCTCACGCACGTGCCCGGTGCTGCTCCTGCCACATTCCTGCCCCTGCAGACCCTGGGCAGATCCTGGGCTATGCGGCCGTCAGCAGGAGAGTCTCGGTGCCTGTCATCATCTGCATCATCCTGGGGCTCCTTGTTTGCCTCCTCCTGGCCCTCCTGGCAAGGCAGATGCAAAGTGCCAGAGCTCGGCACAGAGGTAGGTCCTGACTCAGCGCCGCGTGGGATGTGCCGTGTCACTCCGCTGACATCCAGCAACAAGCAGTAGAGAGAGCCCAGTGGTGGGGGAGCTCATGGCCGAGTGAGGGGAGAAGTGGCAGACGGAGGCTGGGGAAGCACAGCAGGGTCTCGTCTCTGTCCCCAGACTCCAGGAGATCCGGGGAGCCCTTCTCCGAAGCCGTGTACGAGGAGATTGAGTACAGCCCAGTGAGGGAGAAGAAAATGAGATACAGTTTCTCAGGTGGGTGCAGGTCCCTGCAGGAACACATTGGACAACCCTTTTTTCCAGCCCCAGCCCACAGCTCACACCACAGCACGTGCTGCGCCTCTTTCCAGGCTCTATTTGGAGTGCTCCCTGACCAAACTGCAGCCCTACCTGGGGAAACGTGAGGAGGAGGATCTTATCACTGTTATCCCTGCTCTCCTCTCTTTTACAGACATCCCTGTTCTGCCCGCTGACTCCCCAGTGGAGGGCTATGATGATGCCGGGGAGGCTTCTGACCCTGGGGAGCATCCTGTGCCAGGGCAGGGAGACTGGCAAGTGCCTGGGGCACAGGAGGAGGGAGAGGGACCCAGGGATGCTGCCGGAGGTGAGAGGGAAATGCAGTGCTGCAGCTTGCTGGCTGCCATCCCTGGTGCAGTAATGAGAGCCACAGCTGACGGGTTGGGGAACTTTCCTCGGGAGCTTTCACGGCGAGAAAGGGACTGGGAGAACGGGCTGAATGTCCCACGGAGGAGAAAAGTGATGGAGCACCCAGGAGGAGCAGCCACGGGGCAAACAGTTGTCTTTGCTGCTGGCAGGAGAGAGTCTGCACTCCTGGAGAAGTGTCGGAGCCCCCGAAGTTGATGGAGACACCTCACCTCTGTCCCTTGGGAGCACGGGCTACGATGATGCTGATGAGATGTCTCTGTCGTAACCCCATTGGACACAAGGCTGTGACACCAGAGCACTGGGATGCCTGAGCTCTGGGCAGCAGACTTTGTCCCTGCCATGAAGTTGGCTTTTGTAGACACAAAGGAGAGGTCAGTGCCGCTGGGAGAGCCGTGAGTGCCGGGAGCTCTTTTCACAGGGACGTCAGACAGCCATGCAACTCCTCCAAGCTTTATTCCTCTGCTTTTATGCTGTGCATCGGTATCGGTTCCTATTAAAACCCTGTGAGAGCTTTGAGCCAGAGCTTTTGCTTCCCTGCCCATATTTTGGGACATCTCTCTGAGGCTGACTGGATAAGCAGAGCACAAAGGCACAGTGTGGGGCTGGGGCACTTCTCGGGGACAGTGGGCTTGGGCTCAGGGCCATGGTGCCTGGGAAGTATTCCTGCTGAATCTACTCCAACCAGGGCAGCTAATGTGACCCTCTGCAAAGTGCCACGATGCTCCCCAGTGGGAGGGACTGACTCCTGCTGCCTTGGAGCCTGTGCACTCTAAGCTCTTCATGAATGGGAAGATCTTTCCTTCTAGATTGTTGGAAGCAGAGGACAGAGGGACAGAAATCATCCCCACAAGATGTGGGCTGCAGCCCGAGGTCATGGTGAAGCCCCTGGCCAGCAGAGGGGCCCCACTCCACTTCTAAAAGACAGGAAGGTCTAAAAGACAGCATAGCTTTATGTGAGCTGGAGTACTCCATTTTCTGCTGATGAACCTGAATAAGTAATCCATGGAAGGCCAGATGACTAACTACTTAATGTATACCACAGGCCCCTCTCAAGAAGACTGTCATGAGAGTGGGTTCATCCATTTAGGCAGGATGGAGTCACGCAGAACAACAGGAACTTTATTGTGAAGACCAGTGGCTAGCTTGTGCTTTGGAATAGTGGAATAACAGAATCATAGAATGGCTTGGGTTGGAAGGGACCTCAAGAATCATTAGGAGACTGACAGAGCTGCCAGTCGCTAGATCAAGGCCTAGACCAGGGGGCCCAGGGCCCCGTCCAACCTGGCCTTGATCACCTCCAGGGATGGGGCATCCACAACTTCTCCAGGCAGCCTGTTCCAGTGCCACCTCATCCTCGCAGTGCAAAAGAAAACTGAGCCACGCTCTTTCAAACACCTGCTCACGCACCTTACACTTGTTCTTCCTTGTTCTCTAACGGCAAAAGAACAAAACACAACAGGTCCTGCACAATGCAGTTGCTCGCTGCCAGTTGACCAGTGCCCAACCACTCACCCAGCAGTGGTAATGCCCTCAGTCACCTCACCCCAGGTCCACTGTTCAGCAGGATGCCGCAGGGCAGGGAATCGGAGAATCAGAGAATCAGAGGATCACTGAGGTTGGAAAAGGCATGTCCCTTTGGCCAGTTTAAGTTTCTGTCCCCTCCCAGCTTCCTGCGCATCCTCAGCACAACACAGAATTTCTTTACTTGAGGGTAAAGGCTTCCAACTGAGTTGGTTAATGTTCCATGCCTGTCTTTGTTCGAGAGACATTTGCACCATGCCTTCAAAAATACGCTTACCTTCTAACTTTAGGCCATCGCTACAGCGGTGAGACAGTTGGACCAGGTGAGCTTTGAAGGCCGCTTTCAGCAATTCTACTGCATTGCATTCCTTTCTATTTTGTTCCATTCTCTTCCTCCTGGTGCAACCGGGGGGACAGGAGCCTCTTCCAGGGCAAACAGCCACGTCCCACAGCACTCAGGTGCCTTTCTGGGCACCCAAGCAATTGCTTTGGCACACAAGCCACATCAA
>NC_015031.2:0-7115 GCF_000146605.3 Meleagris gallopavo | reverse complement strand
ATTGTAGGGGTTGGAAGGGACCTCCAGAGATCATCTAGACCAACTCCCTGCCAAAGCAGGTTCCCTACACCAGGTCGCACAGGTAGGCGTCCGGGCGGGTCTTGAATGTCTCCAGAGAAGGAGACTCCACCACCTCCCCGGGCAGCCTGTTCCAGTGCTCCGTCACCTCACCTAAAGCAGTTCTTGCGCACAGTTGTGCGGCACTTCCTATGCTGCACTTTCTAGCCGTTCCTCCTCGTCCTGTCTCCACACGCTGCAGAAAAGAGTCTGGCCTCGCCACTCTGCCCCCACACCTCAGATATTTACACACCTGGATCAGGTCCCCTCTCAGCCTTCCTTTCTCAAGGCTGAACAGACCCAGCTCACTCGGCCTTTCTCCATAGGGGCGATGCTCCAGGCCCTTCACCACCTTTGTGGCCCTCCGCTGGACTCCTTCCAAGAGATCCCTGTCTTTTTTGTACTGGGGAGCCCAGAACTGGACACAGCACTCCAGGTGAGGCCTTACCAGGGCGGAGCAGAGGGGGAGGATCACCTCCCTCGACCTGCTGGACACGCTCTTCTTAATGCACCCCAGAATGCCATTGGCCTTTTTGGCCACGAGGGCAGACTGCTGGCTCACGGCCAACCTGTCGTCCACCAGGACGCCCAGGTCCCTCTCTGCAGAGCTCCTGTCCAGCAGCTCATCCCCCAGCGTGTATTGGTGCATGCAATTATTCCTCCCTAGGTGTAAGACCCTACACTTGCTTTTGTTGAACCTCATCCGGTTTCTTACTGCCCAGCTCTCCAGCCCTTTTTGAAGTCCAGAGTGACATTGGCTATCCTCCAGTCTTCAGGGACATCCCCTGTTGTCCAAGACCTCTCAAAAATGATGGAGAGTGGTTCAGCAATGACCTCCACCAGCTCTCTCAGCACACGTGGATGCACCCCATCAGGTCCCATGGACTTGTGGACCTTAGTACTGCCTAGGCGCTCACGCACGTCCTCTTTCCTGACTAAAGGGAAGTCTCCCATTCCGCAGACCCTCTCCCTAACCTCCAGGGTGTGGGAAACCTGAGGGAGAGCCTTTTCACTGAAGATGGAAGTAAAGAAGGCATTCAGTATCTCTGCCTTCTCAGCAACCCCCGTTACCAGGACCCCCCCCTCACTTAGTAAGGGGCCCGACATTCTCTCTAGTTTCCTTTTGCTGTTAACATAGTTTGTCTTGTCTTGCAGTTAACTCTGTTCTTCTGTCTTCCATGAAACTCTATTTCTGCCTCTTTCCTGAGTGAAGTTCTCTCTTCTGCATGACGTGTACATGGGAGTGCAGCCATCGGACAGAACAAGGTGGGGACTTGAAGAATGCAGGTGTGTGTGTGACTGGGGTGGTCTGTGCCCACAGCTGGACTGCAGCTATGGCCAGGGAGGCTTATCTATCTGGGTACCCACAACTGGGGCCCAGAGTGGAACCCTGGGGCAGATCCTGGGCAGACTGAGAGTCTGAGCCCAGCTGCTGAAGGTATGTACCCCAGATAGACAGACAGACAGACGGACGGACAAATACCTGTGGCATACATGTATATTTGACACATCTCACTAACATTTCTCCATCCTGTTCAGCTAGAGAGGAGACTGTGGTAAGGCTGCTGCTGCTGCTAATTCTGTTTGCCAACTGGAATTATTCCATGGTCCTAAGGTTAATAGAGCAGTGCCTGTTCTGTCTGGTAGTTCCCCCTCTTGAAAGTCTGCAAAAGAGGACAAAGACCTCGGACAAAGACCTTGGAGGAAGGGAAGGGGGAGAGTCCGACATCCCAGTAGAGTTCCTCCTGTCAGGAATATGTCCCTCATACCAGACTGCAATTTCTCCTCTTGCTCCTGACCTACCTGCTGAGTGCATTTGGCAATGTCTTCACCACCATATCTCAAGTGGTTTCAGAGCAAGCAGATGTGAATGAGAATAAGAATTGAAGCCCTGCAAAAGTAAAGTTGGCTTATGCTGCATTCATCCATTTCAAAAATTCACCCAGAAGTCCCAGAGTGATCTCTGGCATCACTGTGACCATCTTCTCTCCCACGTCCTTCTTCGAGGCACTGGGCAGAGAAGAGAGGCTGCCATGGACAGTAAAAGGACCACAACTCCAACAGGGGAATGTCCTGGGAAATTTGGGTGGGAAGCATCACGAGGCTGTGAAGGCAGGGAAAAGGACAGCCTCCTGCTACGAACTGCACTTCCATTCTCATTTTCCCGTGTCCCGGCACTTCAAGGCAGACCCCAGAGAGCCCTGGGGGACAACCCTGCACACTTCTGCTGTGGCCTGACCCAAGCCTGGTTCTCCTCATCCTCAACAGCGGAACTGACAAGGAAGCCTGTTGGTAACACACTGACAGGTGGGAATTCCTTTCGGACTGCCTGTCTGTGCACCTCATATCCAGAAGGTACCCCTATCTCTGCCCTATCTCTGCTGGGGCTTATAAGTCCAGCACCAGTTTCATGGCAAAACCAAACACCAGGGTCACTTCCTGAGGCCAGACCTGAGGCCGAGCCCCGTTAAGGAAATCCAGGAGAGGCTGGGTCCTCTCTTGTTTTACATTCACCAGTAACATGGATGAGAGGAGAGAGTGCCTGCTCTGTGTGGAAAAGTGGCAGATTCATTGATCTGGGAGGACATGGAGTGTGAGCATGTTAATTTCAGGAGAGCTGTCTGACTGAAGTCTTCAGAAGTGGCACGCTAAGGGCAAACCAGTAAGGAAATAGGATGGAACGCAGGTCTGAATTCATAAACACGCAGACAGCTCAATCTCCTTTGGTCACTGATGCAGGACACCCACAAAGAGCGTCTGTCAAACAGTCCACATAACTCTTACCAGTCGCTAATGCCTTCTGGGTCTGGCTGGGATGGATATCCTCTTCCCCACTGCAGCCCACTGCAGCAGTGCTTTGCTTTCTATACCATCCCCGCAGCCCACGAGCTCTCAGCATCAGCTGTGCCACATCACTGCTGTGAGCCCACGGCCACGTGTCTCAGCGCAGCGTGGCCCTTGTGGTCAGTGGGCTGTCCCAGGGGCCAGGACCCTGCCCCGTGCCCGTGAGGCTGAAGGAGCAGCCCCCGCAGCCCTGGCTGGTGCAGCCGTGGTGAAGGTGGCTCGGGGACACCGCAGTGAGTGCCTGGGCACAGAGCCAGGAGGAAACCACCGTCTTCCTGCCTGAGCGCTGTGACACGGGGCTGTGGTTTGTGCACCTGCAGCGGTGGGTGGGCTCCAAGTCCCAATCCTCTGTGAGGAATAACGGCCCCTGGGTGACACGCTGAGTGCTGGGGACGCGTCTGAGCCCCTCGGCTCAGTCTGCAGGTTCTCGTCTGCTGCCAGGGCAGGATCTGTCCCAGCTCCAGCTCCTTCTGGGGACCCGACGTGGGGCCCCCCATGGAAGAAGGGGGGAGCCGGCACTTCCACGATGGGGCTCCGACCTCGCCCAAGGACCTTTCCCAGCTACTGCTCCTGGTACAGCAGGTCTGCAGCAGGCCTAGGGGCTGTTCCCCTCCCTCACAGACACAGCCCTGGTGCGGTCCCAGCCCTGCGGTTCCTGCAGCGTGGGGCCAGCTGGACATTCCCATCTTGGCCTGTTGGGCATTCCCGGCACGAGAGATGCTCAGCGCTCCTGCAGAGTGCAAGTGGTGACGTGGTGATAGAGCCACGTCCTCCTGCAGCCAACGCGGTGATTCCCGTCCCAGCGGCACGACACCACAGCGGAGCCGTCCCTCATATATGGTCATGAACAGCTCTGGAGAAGTTCATTGGAGGGCTGGGCTGCCTCGGAGGGGAGACAGCTTCTGATAAAGTCTAAAAAGGAGACTGCTGCTGTGATTGGCTTCTTCTGCATCTGCGTAATCAGCTGCAGAGATATAGTGCTCTCCTGTTGGCATTGTCCCCAAAGCCCCCAGGAGCTGCAGCAGGGAGTTGGGCACCGCAGGGCTGTGCCAGCAGGACGGGAGGCTCAGGATGGGGACAGGAGGACTCCTGTGCCCTCGGGTGCTGTGGCTCCTCCTCTGGGTGCAGCCGTGCAGAGGTAAGTGCCAGCTGCCTTGACCAGCAGCGCGAGCTGACCTAGGGCCAGTGAGTGTCTCTGAGATCCCTCTGTGAAGGAGATTTCTTTCTAAGTACCACTGAAACAAGGGCAGTTTAAGTTCTTTGCAGAGAGGGTGGTGAGGTGCTGGAACAGCTGCCCAGAGAGGCTGTGGATGCCCCGTCCATCCCTGGAGGGGTTCAAGGCCAGGCTGGATGGGGCCCTGGGCAGCCTGGGCTGGTGTGAAATGTGGAGGTTGGTGGCCCTGCGTGTGGCAGGGGGTTGGAGATTTGTGATCCTTCAGGTCCCTTCCAACCCTGGCCATTCTGTGATTCTGTGATTCTGTGATTCTGTGGCAGTAGTTGCTGAAGTGCATGGATCCTGTGCTTTATTCTGTGTCTCTCTGGGTGGACGAGTGTATCATAATTGTCCAGGACAACCGAGTTTATGGCAGCCCAGGTTATATGCCTGGTTATATTTCCAGACAGTGAAGCATCCTTCTGTGACCCCTTGCTCACCAGCACGGTGCTCTTGCTGTGCTGGTAGCCCAGCTGCTAATGGTGGCACACAGAAATCCCCAGAGCACAGCCAGACTCCTCAGGGTCATCCCTGGGGACCCTGGTCAAGCAGGGTCTGATCCTCTGGGTTGGGGCGATCCTCAGGATCAGCTCGGTGCTTCCTGGGAATCTGGAGAGCCCTGGGGATGGTAGTGAGTCTGGAGATGTAGAGACAGGCAGTGGGAAGTCTCCCACCTCAAATCTTGTGACTGTGCCAGCCTGGGGGTCTAGGGTCCCCCAGTTTGGGGCCTGGATCTCTTGTGACATATCTCATGTTGATGTTTGAAGGGGCAGCAGAGGTCAGGCTGGCGGATGGCAGCGGGCACTGCGATGGGAGAGTGGAGGTGAAACACCAGGAGCAGTGGGGGACCGTATGTGATGACGAATGGGACAAGGAAGATGCAGCGGTGGTTTGTAAGCAGCTGAGATGTGGGTCAGCAATCAGTGCTACACGGAATGAAGGATTTGTGCTAGGATCTGGTCCCATTTGGATGGATGAGGTCCAGTGTAAAGGCACCGAGTCTGCCCTGTCTGACTGTGAACACAATGGAAGGGGTGAACATTACTGCACACACAGTCTGGACGCTGGAGTGACATGTACAGGTGAGGGACTAGCCATTCCCGACCTCTGTGGTCAGATTTGGGGGATCAATAAGCAGATATCATCTGCGGCCAGTTGTGCTGCCATTGCTGGTCCCTGGGGAATTGCCATGGGGCCCTGCTTGGTCCCCAGTTGAGGTGGAGGTGAGGAGGGACATGGAATTGCCAGAGGGCTCTGGGACCCCACAGGTGCCTTTGTTCACTCCAGGATTTGTCCGTCTGGTCGGAGGGGACAGCCGCTGCTCAGGACGAGTGGAGATCCATGACGGGGACGGGTGGAAGTCTGTCTGTGACTCACACTTTGGTCCCAAAGCTGCTGATGTGGTCTGCAGAGATCTTCAGTGTGGCACAGCCCTGCCCGTCCCAGAGCAAGTGCCTTTGGAGAAGGGACCGGTGCCACCTGGGACAGAGAGCTGCAGTGCGTGGGGAACGAATCCAGCCTCTCCTCCTGCCCCACGGGGACCCCTCGCGACCAGCCCTGCCCCCAGACAAGCATTGCTGCTGTCACCTGCACACGTAAGGGCTCAGGGAGGGCTGTTGGACGCCGACTGTGTGCCAGGGACAGGGACGGGGCTGTGCCGAGTGTGGGGACAGGAGGGGGATGTGGTATTCTGCAGCCCAAGGCGGTGCTGAAGGAAATGGCTTTGTGTTGTCCCTTTGGCTTCTCCTCCCTCTCCTGAGGGAACCAGAGCACCAATCATCCCCATCCATCCTCCTCTGTCCTCAATTCACAGGGTTCAGGCTGGTGAATGGCAGCACGGCGTGCGAGGGCAGGGTGGAAGTGGAGGTGCGGGGAACATGGGGCAGCCTTTGTGCCTCCCGCTGGGACCTCTTGGACGCCCACGTTCTCTGTCATCACCTGGGCTGCGGGTTTGCGGTGTCCATTCCTGAAGGAGGGCCTTTTGGGAGAGGAACTGGCCCCCGTGTGGAATGACTGGTTCCACTGTGAGGGCACTGAGAGCAGCCCGGCTCAGTGCCCGGTGACCGCCCCTGGGGGGCCCTCTCCCGTGCTCCCATGAGAACGACGCTGCCGTCATTTGCTCAGGTGTGTGTCAGGATAGCGCTGCGGGGATGGCGCCTCGTGTGCCGCATGGCCACCTAACAGTCCGTGGGGATCCCGTGGCGTCACCAGGCCGAACCTGTCCGCTGAGAACTCCTGCGGCGTGCATTGCTGGCATTTCTGCTCTCCCCAGGCCCGCCTCACAACGCGTCTCTCAGACTGGTGGGTGGAGGGAGCCGGTGCGACGGGCGCGTGGAGATCTTCCGGCGCGGGACGTGGGGCAGAGTCCTGGATGATCAGTGGGACATGGAGGACGCCGGCGTGGTGTGCCGGCAGCTGCGCTGCGAGGAGGCAGAGGCAGCCTACGCCGTGCCGAGGGCCGAGCGAGGGACGGGCCCCGTGGGGCTGCGCGGGGTGCGGTGTGCGGGCCACGAGGCCGGCCTGAGCCTCTGCAACGCCTCCCCGCCCGAGGCCACGGGCATCATGGAGGACGTGGGGGCCGTGTGCCGGGGTGAGCAGCACGTCCTCTGGATGCGGGGTGGGGCGGGCAGCCGGCCTCTGATGGCCGGGGCTTCCCCCCGCTGCAGGGAGCCGCCGGGTCCAGCTGGTGGACGGGGCTGGGCGATGTGCAGGGAGAGTGGAGATCTACTACCGGGGGCAGTGGGGCACGGTCTGCGACGATGCCTGGGACATGGCCGACGCCGACGTGGTTTGCCGCCAGCTGAGCTGCGGATGGGCCGTGGAGGCGGCCGGCTCGGCTCGCTTTGGGGAGGGCTCTGGGCACATCTGGCTGGATGGCGTGAACTGCTCTGGGGCCGAATCTGCTCTCTGGAACTGCTCTGCTGAGGCCTGGGGACAGCACGACTGCGGGCACAAGGAGGATGCGGGAGTTGTCTGCTCAGGTCTGTGCTGGGAGCCCAGG
>NW_011099514.1:0-605 GCF_000146605.3 Meleagris gallopavo | reverse complement strand
TTTAATGAGATCTTAAATCCAAAGTATGTTAAGGAACTTGTCTTTGGAGTGTGTACACTCTGTGAGCTGAGCAGTTTGTTCCTAGCAGTACTGACATCCTATCCTACTGGGTAACAACCAGAAAACACCTGGTTTTGGTTTTCATTTGCAGGTTCCCAGAGCTCTTCCTGGTTAGGTATGATGGCCTAACCAGATGACTGTAGGTAGCACATAAGCTCTGTATTCACCTAGAGCCTCAAATTGCTTTAAACAATGATAATTCTTTGGTTGCCCAAAGAGTCAGTGTGAGGAAAAGCTCACTTCTCCTATGTTGCTTCCACCAAAAATAGAAACGTGAGTCACTTGAGTGCTGAAGCTCAGTAGTGTGGGTGTCTGCATATATTGCCACAATAACCTAATTTCTCAGTAATTGAAGACTAGCCAATCCCATCGTGTCTGGAGGATGGGAGGAGTGATCTAACACGTCTCTCCCAGTCTTAACTTCCGTGATGGACAAGTGATAAAACTGGCACCCGTTGTTTTCCTCTACTGTCCTTCCCTTGCTCTGTTTTGAGCAATACTTTGTTTTTAGGCTGCTCAACTTTGCCACTTTTTTTTTTTTTTTT
>NW_011099513.1:0-544 GCF_000146605.3 Meleagris gallopavo | reverse complement strand
CGGACCGCTCGCCTGGGGGGCCCCGACGCCCCCGAAGAGGAGGGCCAGCAGCTGCCCCCCGGATTTGCCCCCGTCCCCCAAGAGGCGGCGCTAGGCCGGCACCCACTGCGGTGCTGAGCACGGCTTGGCGTTGGCAGACCAACAACAGCCTCAGTCTGCATTTAAAGACAATAAAATAGTTGCAAAAAAAGAAAATATCTCCATGTCATTGATGATGAAGTTGGGTTTGCTGTCCCTCCCCACGTCGGTTTCTCCCTCTCCTGATGCTGGGGGAGGACACAGAATCCTAACTTTCACCATCCAAAACCAGGAGAGAGTGCTCCTCTTTGCACTTCACACTGAGGTGGGCGAACGGGATTAACGGCAACCTTTCGGTCATTTACTGATAGCGGACCCCAAACACCAACCTGCATCTCCTACTTGAAAAAAAAACAAAAATGAAAGAATCTCCGCAGTCACAGAATCACAGAAACGTAGGGGCAGGAAGGGACCTGAGGAAATCCCCCCATCCAGACCCCTGCTAAGGCCAGCTCGTGAAATACGG
>NW_011099512.1:0-2084 GCF_000146605.3 Meleagris gallopavo | reverse complement strand
ACAGTTTGTGTGAGGACCACGCGCCCCTGACAGCTGTATGCCTCCATTTGTGCTGCTACTGAGGGATATGGAAGCAAATCCATTTCTTTTTCCTGGGAATTGGTGCTTCAAAAGAAGCTCTAACTTACAGCTTTGCTTTTAAGTCAGCGCAGTGCTTCTCTGGACAATGGTTAAACTTTCCTTTTGCCTCTTTCACAGACCGCGAGAATCAGTCGATCCTGATCACGTAAGTACGCTCCCTGCTCGGGTCCCTGCGGGGCTGCCCTGTGCCCTGTGTGTACCTTCTCCCTGACCTCACGCTCTCTGCTTCTCTGTTTGGTTTGACAGCGGAGAATCCGGTGCAGGGAAGACTGTGAACACGAAACGTGTCATCCAGTACTTTGCAACAATTGCAGCCAGCGGAGATAAGAAGAAGGAGGAGCAGCCAGCGGGCAAAATGCAGGTAAGCTTCTAAAAGTAGGACCCTGCAACTGTCAGACAGTTTTCTGAGCTGAAGCATAGCAAGATTTCTGTTTTAGGGGACACTTGAGGATCAAATCATCAGTGCCAACCCTCTGTTGGAGGCTTTTGGGAATGCCAAGACTGTGAGGAATGACAACTCCTCACGCTTTGTAAGTTGCCTGGCCTAAGAAGAAACGACTCTTTTCCTCATCAGCACAACAAATGAAATATTTTCACAGTCAGAGATGGGAAGGTGGACCTAGGCCACTTATTTTTTATTCTTTCAGGGTAAATTTATCAGAATCCACTTTGGTGCCACAGGCAAACTGGCTTCTGCTGACATCGAAACATGTAAGAGACCCTCCAGGCCTAATTGGTCATGTTTCTTTCTGATCATCCTTGCCTTTTGTGCTAAGTTTCTCTTACCATCCTTGACAGATCTGCTGGAGAAGTCCAGGGTCACTTTCCAGCTCAAGGCAGAAAGAAGCTACCACATCTTTTATCAGATCATGTCCAACAAGAAGCCGGAGCTAATTGGTAGGAACTTCTCCAAACACAGTACACTGAACAATCTCTTTCATTCTTTTTCATGCCAATTCTGTTTGATCTGTACGTGCTTTGTCCTTCTTCTCAGAAATGCTGCTGATCACCACCAACCCATATGACTATCACTACGTGAGTCAAGGCGAGATCACAGTGCCCAGCATTAATGACCAGGAGGAGCTGATGGCCACTGATGTAAGCAGTGCACAGAAGTTTTCTTGGGTAGACTCTGACCTAGAAGCAGGCATGGTACTTACGTCTAAGTATTCTTCACTTCTTCCTTTGTTAGAGTGCCATTGACATCCTGGGCTTCACTCCTGATGAAAAAACAGCCATTTACAAGCTGACGGGGGCTGTCATGCACTATGGCAACCTGAAGTTTAAGCAGAAGCAGCGTGAAGAGCAGGCAGAGCCAGATGGCACAGAAGGTATTAGCACAATATATACTGAAACACTCGCTAATACAGGCAGTAATTCCTGTTCAGAGTCACTGACTCTGCCCACGGTTTTCCCCTGATGCTCCTACTGCAGCGTATAAGGATGTCCTAAATAGAGGTCTTCCGTGGAAGAACACAAGCCAGTGGGTGATGCAGACTGCTTTGAACTACGCGAATACAAGGGCCAGGGAATCCTGAACCACAGTTCCTTGGCTGACATAGTGACTAGTCAGGCAGAAGAAAGACAAGATTGGCTGTTCTTCTGACTGGCAGCTTTCTATGTCTGGCACATAACCAAGAACCACTCCGCTCACTGACTTAAGTTTACATACTCAGGCAGCTATCTGTCATTTGTCATCAGTGGTAGTCACCTCCTGAAGTAGTTGTTTCCACAAAAAAATAAGCCAGAATCCTGACGCTGCTCTGCCCTGAAGCCTGTGTTCTGAAGGCAACTCTCAATGCCTGCGGTGAAAGCATTGTCCCATTTTAATTTACACAGGAGGTTAAAAAGGAACAGCAGTTAATACTGCAGATGTGGCTGTTACATTTTCTGTTGATTTTAAGCTGGTTTCCAGGGCTTCCATTTGAAAATCAGTCAGCTAACATACACGTATTGTGTTTCCTTTCCCTGAAACTGTTCAGGGTTTTATTCCTTTACAGGTT
>NW_011099511.1:0-1937 GCF_000146605.3 Meleagris gallopavo | reverse complement strand
CGCCGCCCATTACCTGGGTAGGGGCGCCCCCAGCTGCCGCCGAGACGCACGTTCCGGCACTTGGCCGCGGAGTGGCAGCGACCCTGCAGGAAGAGCTGGGAAACGGGCATGGCTGCGCGCCGACCGACCGCTGCCGCCTGGCGGCGCCAACCGCCGCGTGTCGTCACCCCGCTCTGTGACGTCGCGGAGGGGAGCTGTGCTGGGCGTCGCCTTGCGGAGCCGCTGCGTCAGCGTGGAGAAGGCGCGGGGAAGCGGCACGACGAGCCCATTGCGGCCGTTCTCCTGAACGAATGCCCATAGAAATAAACAGCGAAGCCGACTCGTGTTCCTAACGCCCGCGGGAGCAGAGTGCTGAGTGTTTGTGTTTCTGCGTTTCTTAGCTTTTCCAAGAGGATCTTGCTCCACGAACATCACCAACCTAATCTCCACGTGTCACCTCCTCTTTGGGTGACAAAACTGCACCCAAAGCGCTGTGTTACTGCTGCTTTAGTGGGCTGTGTGTGTCCCTGCTACTTTGTCCTTGTCGCTGGGACTTGGAGGACTGAAGATGACTCGTCAGTCCTTAATACAATAAAACCATTACCAAAATTAACACGTAGAACAACATTAACGGATAATTATCATCCAGCTACTCATCTGGAACTTGTCTTATCTTCTCACTTCCGGGAAACCATCAGTACAAATTCATCAGTGTTACAAGTACCTCAAATATCAAAGTGATAATGAGCATTGCAAGTTAATTGCATAGAGTCCATTAGCTTCTAATTCAGTAAGTCACCTTACTGGAGGCGGACTGTTGGCAGCCAAAGAGCCGCTCCAGTTCCCAGCTGCACCACAAAACTTGCACTGCCAGCTGGGGCTTGCCTGGAACTTGCCACTGGTTTACTCCTAAGATACAGAAATATAATGTGGAATGCTGAACTTAAGTAGAGTTTATTGCAGCCACGCCCAGAAATCCTTGACTTTCTCTTCTTTTTGCACTTTTATTTGCTTTTTTTTTTAGCAAAGAAAAAAGGAAGAAGCCTAAGAAAAAGGGAGAGGCTTTTTTTTCTCGTTTTCTTTTAAGAATCCTTCCTGCAGTAAAGACTTGGGAGAAGTTGCCGTTGTAGTGCACAGTTCTCTGATAAATCGAAAGGAAGATGTCGACATTTTTTATGTTCATTATTTCCTAGGCCTTCTCACAAATGTAATTAACATATGGTAATGAAACACTTTCTGGTAAGGCAGTGTCTGTGCTCTACACTTCACGTTCCTGTGACTACTGAAAAGTGTGCGTCAGAATCAGGAAGGAAGAAGAGCATTTGTAAATACTGCCCCAGGCACAGAGACTGAAATCTGCTGGAGTATCAGAAGCAGCTGCGTTCCACCATTTCAGAAGCAGGTGTTTCTCAGACACCTCGCGTGAAGTCCAGTGGCTCTGCAAGTCATCTGTGTGTGCCTTGAAAAACAGGGGAAGCAATAGGTGACACCAACCTTTTCTCTGCAGATTAGAGCAGCTGTGAGGTTTAACAAAACGGCTCGTTTTGTGTTCACACAATAAATGAGAATCAGTTGACCAAGAGCAAAAATGATCTCAGGGAATAAGAGCAGCAACATTAATGTTATTTATTCAGTGCATCCTGTGGAACTAGGTTGACTTTTCTGGACTGGGAGCGAATCAGAAATTCACTGCATGGTTGCACTGGATGCCTGGAGGAGAAGCAGTCATTTTCCATCCTGATGCTGCCGAGAAGACTAATTCAGTAAGTGGGAAGCTACAAGGGGCTTACTTAGAGTAACTCCCCCAGCGTGAGACAGAAGTCAGGACGAGATAGATGTGGTGCTGTCACTATCTGCATTACCTCATGGCAGCACATGGCAAGCCACATTTGGTACCCATTGCCACTCCTGGACATTTAATGCCACCTTGTACAAGGGAAATTCTCCTTTGAACTCTT
>NW_011099510.1:0-783 GCF_000146605.3 Meleagris gallopavo | reverse complement strand
GCATAAGATAACGAGCACAGCTGTGTCACATCCAGACAGCTTCAGATGAGCAAAGATACACATCTTTATGATCCAGTTCAGTAATTTGTAAAAGTAGTACTTTCCGTTTTTTTTTTTTTTTTTTAACTTAAACCATCTTTTGTGCAGTTACTATTTCAAGTTTCCATTTATTTATAAGCATTACAGCTCAGTCATTTAGAAAGGATAATTTGACCACAGGTCACGAGGAGTTCAAGGATGGCTATGTTACAGGCTCTGAGATAAAGCCTTGCACGTGGAGAACTAACACATATCAGCTGATGTCTGCTAACTTGCCTATCAGCAAGAAATTACCGTGCACCTCAACTGCAAGACACCATTCTGTGCAGAAACCAGTGCAATTCTAGAATACAAAGTGCATGTAGATGACAGCAGCAGGGAACTCTGCGATACTAAGCAGGGAACATGGAACTGTAAAACAGATACGTAAAAAAAAAGTGAATTGTATAGAGGCTGAGGAAACAGAGGTCGAAGCCCTGATCCTCAGCTCAATCATACAAACAGGGCTGCATCAGAAGAGCAGAGGCCAGAAGGACAAGGAAGGTGATTGTCCCCCTTACTCTGCCCCTGTGAGGCCCCACTGGAGTACTGCATCCAGATCTGGGACCTCCAACACAGGAAAGATGTGGACCTTTTAAAAAGGGTCCACAGGAGAGCCATGAGTATGATCAGAGGGCTGGAGCACCTCTCCTGTGAAGACAGGCTGAGGGAGCTGTGCTTGTTCAGTCTGGAGAAGAGAAGGGT
>NW_011099509.1:0-3672 GCF_000146605.3 Meleagris gallopavo | reverse complement strand
CCTGTGAAGACAGGCTGAGGGAGCTGTGCTTGTCAGTCTGGAGAAGAGAAGGGTGCAGAAGACATCTTTATGGCCTTCCAATATCTAACGGGAGACTATAAACAGGAGTGATATCAACTTTTTACATGCGTAGTGATAGGACAAGCAGAAATGGTTTTCAACTAAAGGCAGGGAGATGTAGAGGGAAAGTTTTTCACTGAGAAGGTGCTGAGGTGCTGGAACAGGTTGCCCAGAGATATTGTGGGTGCCCCATCCGTGGAGGTGCTCAAGGCCAGGCTGGATGGGGCCTAGGCAACCTGATCTAGAGCTTGATCCAGCAGCTGGCAACCCTGCCTGTGGCAGGGGGTTTGGAACTGGATGATCCCTGAGGTCCTTTCCAACCCAAGCCATTCTATGATACAAAGATTTTGGCACATAGCTTGTATGATGCGAAGTTTGGCATTATATATCCTAGGAGCCACCACTGTAGTCACTGTACAAAATAACACAAATACAACACATTTTGATGTTCTTTCTAATAGGCCAAATCTTATGCAATGTTTATCAAAGACAGCACAGAGCAAACATTACAAGATTGCGTATCACAAACCCATTCCATTACCATTATTACAGTGCAGTAAAGGGATATGGCAGTCTGCTCTTTAAAAATCCCTTTAGTTTCATATGCAGGATATTACCACATATCTGTGCTTTTAGCAGCAGGTATCAAAGATATCAGAAATTCTAAAGAATTTGAATTTTATCTGGCTCTTAAGATACACTAATAGATTTGGAGCAGCCAAATCACATCAGGCTTGTGGTGCTCAGTGCCTGCTCTCAAACCAAATGCCTCTGCAGTGCTCCCTCCCTCACTGGCATGTTACATGTTTTGTAACAAAAACAAAAAAACAGCAGGATGAAAGGCACAGTAAGACAAACTGCCTACACATATCCCCACACCACCTTTTCAGGAGGCTTTCACTATGGTGACAAACTCTCTACAGCTCCCCTCCACAGTAGCTTGCTTTGCTGCAAGGACTTCTTGCTGCTTCGCTTAAGACTGACATATCTTCATAACTGGCTGTCCATTCCTTAGTGATTTTAGCCATACAGAACTTACTATCTTTTTAAAAAGCTCTAAAGCCTCTCTTAGAGAAGTCACCTCAAGAACACGTATCTACAAAAATCATTTGCTCTGACAGCATTTAAAAATAAGCATCCCTTGAACTGCTCCCAACACTAAGTTGAGCAGAAGCAACTCGCACTGCAGTACCTTAAAGTCGTGACAACCGCGCAGTCAGAAGGCAGAAATTGTGATGACTGCTACCAAGTTTTTACTATTGCTATGACAGCTACAAAAGAGTCAAAATTTCAGCTTCCAGAGTTGCACCACTACCACCCGCTACGGAAATGCAACTAAGTATTAAGACAAGAGCACATAAATCTTTGCACAGGGGCATCCAGCCTAGATGTGTGCATCTAAAACTGCTCTCATTTTTCTTTTATTCTTAAGCCCACGGAAATGACAGAACAGATCTTAAGTAATTAAGCCACTTTGTTGCAAAATATTTTAAGCATCCAGTCAGGTCATCTGTTCCAAAACATCAGCTGGCTTCCACATTTCCAGATAATTATCAGGATTGCAATTTCTTATTTGGATAGTTAAAAACCAGATCTACACCTCTAAGAAAAATATCCTTCAACTATCATAAGATTTTTCTAGATTTCCCAAAGCTGTAAAATGTAGATTAAGCACTGTATATATCACTGAGTTTTGCTTCAAGAATTCCCCCACATACAACTGAATGCAGATAAATTAAGCAACAAAATTAAGCAAAGATTACTCCAAATCAAGATAACCTTCACAGCCTGTAAAAATGAATCTAAAAAGGCACAAACTCCTATTTTTATTTATTAACTGCTACAAATTGCTGCCCTTCGTGAAGGCCAAAACATAAAGCAGATCCCTGCAGCCAGTTCCTATGCCTGCTGTAGATCCAGTCAAGCCTGTAGCAGTGACTCTTCCTTTCCCTCTGCGCCAAAGAAGAGGAAGGAGGAAGGATATTTTTACCCATTACATTTGAACACGTACTGCCATGTGATGTCCTCAGTCTGTACTCAGCCCTGTTTTACAGTAACAGCGGTTCAACTGCTGCCTGCCAATTTCCTAGTTTGATAACAGAACTCTTATCGACAAGAACGCGTCTGTTCCCATGGAAATGGAGAAGTGGCACCACAGAAGAGCCGTACGACGAGGTGATTGTGAAGCTTCAGTCAAAATTGCTCACACAAAGAACTCGCAGCTTTTTTTGATCCCATACTCAGCAAATATTTCTGTGCATAGCTTTTTCATCTTGATGAACCATTGCACACTAGCCTTGACACTCTCAAAGCCAAGCAATCTTCAGGAACACACATTCTAAATCAGAACACAACAAGCAGACCTGTCATTCTCAGCTCTTGGGCTGACTCCCATTTGCAAACATGAAACTAAACATAAGCCCTCAGACGTATTTACAGGCTTGCAAAGTTAGCCAAATTCACCAGAATGCTTGGGTTTTGGGGCAACAAAATCCAAGAAACCTGTTCAGGAAGAGCTCTGCCTTTTGGCTGAACTCCCATCCCTTTCCCTTGAACCGTGAGGTTTGAGGAATCTTGTTGTGCTAAAACTGAAACAGAAAGCAACTACAGCTGCTATCATACAACACTGTTAGCTACTAAAATACTCAAGGCTTCTCCTTACATAAGTTTTATCATAATCTCATAATGAGAATATCTACATTTTTCAGATTAAAATCTGAAGCACCACCCTTTGACATGACCGCTTTAGAAGCTGAACACTTGCTCTCTGGCAGGTAGAACCAGCTGTGAAAATACTTAATACCCAGAACAAGTGTTACCAGACATTTTTAAACAGCAGTTAGCTATCAAGTGTTATCATACAATAACTAAATCAGGTGTGTAGATCGCAATATAATGGAATCATTTGTTTGTGGATATAGGTTTTTATTCTCACCTTCACTCAAATTCCCTTGTCATCACTACAGGAACATTTCTCCTACCTTTATCTTTTTAAAGACACAAAAAGAGTATAAAATTCAAATTCCAAAAATTTAATTTCACCATGCAAAAGACCAGATAGAGATACACAAGTACAGTGGTCAAAGCAATTGAGTAATACTGGCTGGCAAGTACAGTACAGAGAAAAGTATATTGTAACAAAGCAAAATCCAAAGACAGGAACATCGCTAGAAATTTGCATTTGAGCTTTCACTTCAAAACCATCTTGATTTTTTGTGCACAAGAATACCTGAGGCACTTAAGTTAGCTGAGGCACAAACAGGTTTAGCTACAAGGACAGAAGTCAGCACAGACAAACCTACCCTGCCTCTCAGGCCTTACAAGTCTTACACTACTACTACCCTTCTGGCAGAATCCTTCCATCCTTCCACCAGTTGTGAAGATTCCTTAGGACAACCTAGACAGCAATTCTTTTTCTCAACAGCCCAACCTTTTAGGATTACATGGCATGGTAAACAAAGAAAAAACAGTATTTTAAGGTATACTGAGGTGGCTTCCAAAATACCTGATGAAGGTCCCAGAAAAAGTCTGCAATGCCCAGGGAGCTTCGCCACAGTTACCTTCAACGATGCCTCCTTCAGCATAGAAAATTTCTGGTAGCATTATATATAT
>NW_011099508.1:0-1244 GCF_000146605.3 Meleagris gallopavo | reverse complement strand
CCGCTTTCAGCCGTCAGCAGCGGTCTCGCGTTTCTCGCTTGCCGAGAACGGGCCACTTCAGCCGGCTGCTTTTCTCCGACGAGTGAGCCGGCCCCTGACCGCACATCGGAAAGGAGCGGTTTGCACTTCGCCTTGGCTACATGCAGAATGCACTTCGCCTAGCTCTGAATACTATATCTCTGCGTTTATTTCGAGCGACAATTAATTCGTCCCAGTTAGGTTTTCCACTGCTACACATCTGCATTCAGAGAGGAAAAGAGTGGAAGGGAAAACCCGCTCTAACAAGGCAACTGAGAGTTTGAGGAGCGACAGACGTAGTGTTCTCAGGGAGAGCGTTTCAGAAAGTGAGGAGCTATCCTTTCTGGACTGCGGAGAAAAAGCCCCCACTCGCAGGTAGTGCAGGAGGCTGAATTCGCAGTTGTCGGCATCGGAATCGCACTCCTTCGCTCTAACGCGCAGAAAGCAGCATTCGCGCTGAACTGCTCCGGAGACTATGCCGTAGCTGGCCGAGAAATCGCGCTTCTCCCCGAACGCCGCTTTCAGCCGTCAGCAGCGGTCTCGTGTTTCTCGCTTGCCGAGAACGGGCCACTTCAGCCGGCTGCTTTCCTCCGACAAGTGAGCGGGCTCCAGACCGCACATCGGAAAGGAGCGCTTTTTTACTTCGCCTTGGCTACATGCAGAATGCACTCGACTAGCTCTGAATACTATGTCTCTGCCTTTATTTCGAGGCACAATATGTCCCTCTGAGGTTCTCCACTGCTACACATCTGCATTCAGAGAGAAAAAGAATGGAAGGGAAAACACTCTGTAATAAGGTATTTGCAAGTTCGAGGAGCGACAGACATAGTGCTCTCAGGGAGAGCGTTTCAGATAGTGAGGAGCGATCCTTTCTGGACTGCGGAGAAAAAAACCCCCACTCGCAGGTAGTGCAGGAGGCTGAATTCGCAGCTGTCGGCATCGGAATCGCACTCCTTCGCTCTCATGCGCAGTAAGCGGCATTCACGCTGAACCGCTCCGGAGACTATGCCGTAGCTGGCCGAGAAATCGCGCTTCCCCCCAAACGCCGCTTTCAGCCGTCAGCAGCGGTCTCGCGTTTCTCGCTTGCCGAGAACGGGCCACTTCAGCCTGCTGCTTTCCTCCAACGAGTGAGCGGGCTCCTATCCGCACATCGGAAAGGAGCGCTTTGCACTTCGCCTTGGCTACATGCAGAATGCACTCGACTAGCTCTGAATACTATGTCTCTG
>NW_011099507.1:0-4759 GCF_000146605.3 Meleagris gallopavo | reverse complement strand
AAATAAGCAAAGCCTGTCCCTGCTGTTTGATAAGGATGGTTCTGAAGGTGGAGTGTTTGCTCCCTAAATGAAAGAAAGAAGGGCAGTGTGTGGAGTTTCCCTGGTGGCACAGAGAGCAGAGGGATGGAACAGCTTCCGCAATGATGGGCTGCCTTGTTCTGTGTGCTTTCTGCAGCGTGGGAAGAGCTGCATGGCTCTCCTGGTGAAAGTGGGATGGAAAGGGATGAACAATAAAGCAGGGGATGGGGAAAAGTGAGTTCTGTTATGTCCTACAAACCATAAATCCTTCATTTGTTGCATTATCAAATGTCACAGCCCTCCTGAATGATGCAGGGGGCTTTCTGAGTCTCAGGTGCCGTTCTGACCTTGGGTGTCCAGCCCATCCCTGTGCAGGATCAGGCAGTTTCTGTGCCTTTTCAGTGCAAAACCACATTCTGCCTCTCTGCTTTCACAACTATGCTGCCAGAGTCCTCAAGAGCTCTTGAAAGACTCTTTTGCAAAGTCAGCTTCACTTGCATCGCAGTGGTGTGTGCTTTGGGACTTTTTTGCTGCTTTGCTTTTTTGATCGTTATTTTCACAGATGTACAGTCTGCACATTTTATCTCTTGCACTAAGAAACTCATCTGCTTCAACTACTAGTAATTGCACATTTTGAAATCACTGTATATTGTTTGTTTGCCCTTGAATAGTTTGGAATCATAAATGTAACACAATACAATACAAATCTAAATGAAATATTACCTTCTAGATAGAAATTGCAGGTTTGTGGAGGTGGTGTTGTGGGTGGTGTTTTTGCTTTGGTAGTTCTATAGCCCATGCTGTGTGGTCCTTTTTGTACCATGAAGTCTTCCTCCTAACCTCTTGAATACAAAAATTCTTCTAATTATTGAGCATTCTAAGTCCAAATAAGAACTTAATGACCTCTCAGACTCAAGATTTCATCCTTCTGGCATTTCATACACATTTTAAATGCTGTTTTTTCTAGTTAAAATACCCCGAGAATGTCCATAAGTGAATGTTATTTTCTCTTCCCATCTGGATTCAGAGAACATCAATTACCCTGTATGCTGTTCTTCTCTTAGGTTTCATTTGAACGCTGTAGATAGATACTCTTTTTTTTTCTCTGGTATATCAGCCTGCTTTGAGCATTTGAGGTCTTTCAAGGCTCTGATAGCCCGAATTCACCTCTGGTTATTATGCTGAGTAAACTTGAAGAAGTTCAAACCTTAAGATAAGCACAGACTGCTGCAGGTATTTAATCCAAAATATTTGAGCCTGGAGAAAGTCTCTAGGATTTTTGATAGCCTGAAATTTCATAACAGGTATTTACTGTGTAGGATAATTCATTTTACAAATTAGGTTGTTTGGACCATTTAGAAGCTTTCGGTAGTCGTGAGAGGAAAGGAATACTTCTGCACTTTTGCTTCTCTGTAATTACTTAGGAAGTTCTTGGAGGGATAAGATGGCACAGATCACCAAAACAGAGAGGTAATGTCCTGGACAGAGGCCATGATTCAGTTTACCTTCTGCATCTCAAAAGAACGATGATCGATAGACTGAACACAGCTATGTTTCATCACTGTAAATGTGAAACTGCAAATAACTTTGGCTTTGCTTTTGCTGTGCTGGGCTCAGACTTTGAGCTGACAGAATCATGAGAGTGTGGCAGTGAGTGGACTATGACAAATTTACACTGATGCAATTGAGGACAGACTTTTGTAGAATATTTTGTAGTCAGTAACAGTGATTTTCTGCTGGCGATTTTTACAAGTCCTCTTTTTTGTATAGTAACTAATAAATGAATTTGCCAAGTAAATGTACGTGCTGTATATGTTTTTTGTTGATGTGATAGCAATATTTCTGATCAGAATAAATAGTAGTTCCATTCACAGTAGATTTTAATAAGAGATCAGGAAAGTCCTATTGAATACTCTAAATATCCTCTGAACTTACTTGCTTTTATTGCAAAGCAAGATATACCTGCACATATGCATTATGTTATTGGAAATACCAGTGTCCCTGTGGGGCAGCAGTGTCATTAACAGCAGGGATTCCGTCACCCAGATTTGGGCCTGGGTTTGTTGTTGTTGTTGTTGTTGTTTGAAAACATGAAAAAAGGTGAATGGCAGGTGGAAAATCTTGGTCTTTTTAATGTAGCAACTTTTTTTTTATGTTTTTGTCTAAGCTTCTTTAGAATAAATTTCTTCTGATGTTGCTGAAGAATCCAAACGAATATATGTTGGCAAGACCAGAGCTGAAGGTTTGTAGCAGTCAGCCTTTATAGAACACCAAGAGCAAGAGGAGAATAAGTTAGGCTTGGAGGAGGCCCAACAGAAAGGATGCAGAGGTATCAGACTAAGTACAACTTTCTGAAATGAAGTCTTATAGGTCAAATTAGAAACACATCTGTCAATGTATTCCTATCACATATAGAACAGCTAATTTAAATACCATTATAAAAATTTAATTAAGCATAATCTGCAAAAACCTGAAGTGTAAAACTAAAGGACAAAAATTAATAGTGCAAGAATGAGATTCACTCAGATTTAAGCTAATGGTTTCTACATGATAGCTCCTGTTAAAGCATGGACTCATCTGGGGAATGCAGGATAGTAAATTTTTATCAGCATTTAATTTTGTTTAATTTAGAGCAGAGTTTTATAATAACATTTTCCACGGAATACTCAAATTAGACTAATTACGTGTGTCAATTTTTGTCCATAAATCATTTTTAAAAATAGGCTTGGGACACAAGGTGGGTTATACGCTACATTAATGGTAATGTATTTTAGAGTGATGTTTTTATTTGGATGCAGAAGAAACTGATGGTGCTATTTGTTATGTATTTGTAAAGATGATGAAGTCATAAGTGGAAACAACGTAAAGTGTGGTGAGAGGTTAGAGTAACCATTATACAGAAATTAAGTGATCCCTTGGAAATGATGTACAAAACATGACTGTAGAGCTGGCTGAGGTGGGTCCGAAGCCCCTCAAGCTGCAGCTTAGAGCTTCGGGGAGATGTTCTAGAAGAGAAGGAGCACTGTGCTACCCTGGTCAAACAGCCATCAGGAAGTGGGGCTGGGAGCAGGGTTGCTGTTGACTAAGCTGACAGTGTTTGACCAAAGAATAAGTTCATCATGTGGAGCAAGTCAGAAATTGGACAGAAAGCAGCTAATAATGCCGATACAGTGGCCTGTAGTAGGAGTAAGAAATCTGATGTACTTTTGTGTTCAAACATATTTCTTCACAAACCTTGTGCTCTGGCTGATGTGAAGTGTGGTATTTGCTAATGTGATTTCTGCATTTGGGAGTTAAACCAGCTACATCTGGACTTGGGGTCCAGCAGCACTTGCTAGTGCAATGTAGTTTTGTCAGATAGGGCGGCTGCTGAAACATCACCAAGGTGAAGTCAGATTCCAATGGAAGCAACTCACTGCATTCCCAGAGAGTAGATCTGTTTGTCATCTACCTATTGATTCATGTCTAGTTTATCTAATCTGTTTTAACATCTGAATCTTTTAAAATGTGATTTTATTTAATACACTCTAATCTGGTGTTACCAAGCAGTTAGGAAGAGATGGCTACTGTTGGTGAATTACTAACAGGGTAACTTTCTGTGCCTGTTGGCTCTCAAGGGGCCTGAAATGTGAGTGACTAGCCCTCTTGGGTTAAGTCTGCACTGAAATGGGGGATATTTGCACCCTCAGGGATGGCACTCAGATCCACTATAAGCTGGCAGTGAAAGTGGATCCTGGAGGTGGTGTGGCTGCTGAACAGCCCTTGTCCTGAATTCCTGCAGAGCTCCATCAGCCTCTGCTCAGCTCCTTGTCACGGTTGCTCTTTTTTCCTAATCTGGTTCATTTGGAGTCTGTGCAGGAGTACCTACACATAGTGCACTGAAGACTGTACACATACCCCTAGGCTACTGGAAGTGCTGGCTAATGATGTTTATTCCACTCAAAGATTCTTTAATTTAGTTGGCAACTGCATAACATGATCCAGTACCTGAAAATGAGACTTGCAAGCATTCAAGTTGGAAATAAAAGGCCAGATTTTTAACAGTGAGAGTAATTAATCATTAGCATGGTTTATCTGAGTACTAAATTCTTTTTCATGTAGCTATTTAAGAAGAGCATGTAATTCTCACTTAACATATATGGATGTCTCATTAATAAAACACACCTCTGTAGTAAAGGAGCTGTGACAGTGACAAGAAGAATGTCAGACTCCTACTCCTCCTCAGCAGCAGGCTTTGGGGCTTTGTGCAGATGTGGACATGTGGCCGTGTGTGTGGAAGGCCAGAAGCTGGACTGCATTTTGGTCTTCATGTTTGGTCCCTTACAACAAGGGGAAGGTTCTTTGCAGGTGCTAGCGAGCTGTGCCTGGTTTGACATTCATGCACAGAATCCCTAAAGCACTGCAATTTGGTAAAGCTTTCACTGTGGGAGACAAGGTGTGTGTTCCTTGCTGCTCTCACTAACAGAGAATAACGATTGGGTTTATTGAGGGATCCTTCACTAATATGAAGTGAAAGAAGTAATAAAAAAAATCCTTCTAGTTGAAAAACTTTTCTGCATCACTAGTGTGATTTGAGAACTAATGCATTACAATATTTTCTTAAGAAACATATAACTATTTATATTGTTTCTCACCTTTTCTTACTCTATCCTGTCTATTTTCCATTTACAGTCTCTCCCTGTAGCGCAGTGCAGGCTGGCTTCACAGCTGAAATAATACGCTATTCATTGCTGGGAGCCTG
>NW_011099506.1:0-4184 GCF_000146605.3 Meleagris gallopavo | reverse complement strand
CTCAGCCAGCCCCCAATGATCCAGCAGATGGGGGGAGCTGTAGGAGGAGCTGCTGACAATAGTCAGACATCCGCAATGTTCAGCCAGCTCCCAACGATCCAGCAGATGGGAGGAGCTGTAGGAGGATCTGGAGACAATAATCAAACATCCACAATGCCTAGCCAGCCCCCCATGATCCAGCCTTCCGGAGGAGCTGTAGGAGGATGGGGAGACAATAGTCAGACAGCAACAATCCTGAGCCAGCCCCCCATGATCCAGCAGATGGGAGGAGCTGTAGGAGGATCTGGAGACAATAGTCAGACATCTGCAATCCTCAGCCAGTCCCCCATGATCCAGGACATGGGAGGAGCTGTAGGAGGATCTGCTGACAATAGTCAGACAAGCACAATCCTGAGCCAGCCCCCAGTGATCCAGCCTTCGGGAGGAGCTGTAGGAGGAGCTGCTGACAATAGTCACACATCCGCATTCCTCAGCCAGCCCCCAACGATCCAGCAGATGGGAGGAGCTGTAGGAGGATGGGGAGACAATAGTCAGACAGCCACAATCCTCAGCCAGACCCCAGTGATCCAGCCTTCTGGAGGAGCTGTAGGAGGATCTGGAGACAACAGTCAGACATCCGCAATGTTCAGCCAGCCCCCAGTGATCCAGCAGATGGGGGGAGCTGTAGGAGGATCAGCTAACAGTAATCAGACAGCCGCAATCCTGAACCAGCCCCCCATGATCCAGCAGATGGGAGGAGCTCTAGGAGGATGGGGTACCACAAACCAGACAGCCACAATCCTCAGCCAGCCCCCAATGATCCAGCAGATGGGGGGAGCTGTAGGAGGATCTTCTGACAATAGTCAGACATCCGCAATGTTCAGCCAGCCCCCAACGATCCAGCAGATGGGGGGAGCTGTAGGAGGATCTGCTAACAATAATCAGACATCCGCTATGTTCAGCCAGCCCCCAACGATCCAGCAGATGGGGGGAGCTGTAGGAGGATCTGCTAACAGTAATCAGACAAGCACAATCCTGAACCAGCCCCCCATGATCCAGCCTTCGGGAGGAGCTGTAGGAGGATGGGGAGACAATAGTCAGTCATCCTCAATCCTGATCCAGCTCCCAATGATCCAGCACATGGGAGGAGCTGTAGGAGGATGGGGAGACAATAGTCAGACAGCCACAATCCTGAACCAGCCCCCAATGATCCAGCACATGGGAGGAGCAGTAGGAGGATCTAGAGACAATATTCAGACAACCACAATCCTGAACCAGCCCCCCATGATCCAGCAGATGGGAGGAGCTGTAGGAGGATGGGGTATCACAAGCCAGACAAGCACAATCCTGAACCAGCCCCCAGTGATCCAGCCTTCCGGAGGAGCTGTAGGAGGATGGGGAGACAATAGTCAGACTGCAATAATCCTGATCCAGCCCCCCATGATCCAGCAGATGGGAGGAGCTGTAGGAGGATCTGGAGACAATAGTCAGACATCCACAATGCTGATCCAGCCCCCCATGATCCAGCAGATGGGAGGAGCTGTAGGAGGATCTGGAGATAATAGTCAGACAGCCACAATGCTCAGCCAGCCCCCCATGATCCAGCAGATGGGAGGAGCTGTAGGAGGATCTGGAGGCAATAGTCACACATCTGCAATCCTGAGCCAGCCCCCCATGATCCAGCCTTCTGGAGGAGCTTTAGGAGGATGGGGAGGCAATAGTCAGACAAGCACAATGTTGAGCCAGCCCCCCATAATCCAGCACATTGGAGGATCTGTAGGAGGATGGGGTACAGCTGCCCAGATAAATACAAATCTTAGCCAGCCACCTGTGCTCCAGCCTTTGGGAGGAGCTGTAGGAGGATGGGGTGCTGCTACCTCGAGAAACACATTCATTATCCGGTCATCCGTGTTAAAGCGCAAGAGAGGAGCCATGTTCAATTACAAGCGACGAGCTGTAGGAGGATGGGGAGACACTACTCAGACAAATACAAATCTCATCCATCCACCTGTGCTACAACACACGGGAGGAGCTGTAGGAGGATGGGGAAACACTACTCAGACAAATACAAACCTCACCCATCCACCTGTGCTCCAACCTTCGGGAGGAGGTGTAGCAGGATGGGGAAACACTACTCAAAGAAATACAAACCTTAGCCAGCTGCCCATGATTCAGCAGATGGGAGGAGCTGTAGGAGGATGGGGTGCTGCTACCTCGAGAAACACACTCATTATCCGGTCATCTGTGTTAAAGCGCAAGAGAGGAGCCATGTTCAATTACAAGAGACAAGCTGTAGGAGGATGGGGAGACACTACTCAGACAAATACAAACCCTATCCATCCACCTGTACTCCAAAACACGAGAGGAGCTGTAGGAGGATTTTTAGACAATAGTCAGACAGCAACAATCCTGAGCCAGCCCCCCATGATCCAGCAGATGGGAGGAGCTGTAGGAGGATCTGCTGACAATAATCAGACAGCCACAATCCTGAGCCAGCCCCCAATGATCCAACAGATGGGAGGAGCTGTAGGAGGATCTGGAGACAATAGTCAGACAGCCACAACCCTGAGCCAGCCCCCCATAATCCAGCAGATGGGAGGAGCTGTAGGAGGATGGGGAGACAATAGTCAGACAAGCACAATTCTGAGCCAGCCCCCAGTGATCCAGCCTTCCGGAGGAGCTGTAGCAGGATGGGGAGACGCTACTCAGACAAATACAAACCTTAGCCAGCCACCCATGATCCAGCACACGGGAGGAGCTGTAGGAGGATGGGGTGCTGGTACCCGAAGGAATAGAAACCTTATCCGGCCAGCTGTGTTCCAGTACAAGGGAGGAGCAGGAGCAGGATGGGGAGGCACTACTCAGACAAGTACAAACCTTAGCCAGCCAACTATGATCCAACACACGGGAGGAGCTGTAGGAGGATCAGGAGCCACTACAGAGACAAATAGAAACCACAGCCAGGCACCCATGATCCAACACGAGGGAGGAGCTGTAGGAGGATGGGGTGCTGCTACCCCGAGAAACAGACACAATATCCGTCCAGCCGTGTTAAAGTACAAGAGAAGAGCCATGTTCAAGTACAGGAGAGGAGCTATTGGAGAATGGGGAGACAGTGCTCAATTAAATACAAACCTTAGCCAGCCACCCGTGATCCAGCACACGGGAGGGGCTGTAAAAGGATTGGGTGATGCTACCCAGATAGACACAAATCCTGGCCAGCCACCCGTCGATCCAGCACACGGAAGGAGCTGTAAAAGGATTGGGTGATGCTACCCAGATAGACACCAACCTTAGCCAGCCACCCGTGATCCAGCACACGGGAGGCGATGGAGGAGGACGTGTTCCTCGTGCCCGGAGAGCCCTAAACCTTCTCCGGCCAGCCGTGTCCCTGCGCAAGGGAGGAGCTGCAGGAGGACGGGGCGCTCCCGCAGCCGCTGCCCAGCCTCCTGTGTGCACCAAGAGCACATCGGGTGGCAGCCGTGATGGAGGAGGACTCGCTGGTGCCTCCGGTTTTGGACCAGCAGGCAAGAAAAGCGCGGTCTCGTCGCTGAAAGCGCCCTCTGCGTTAAGCAGTGCAGCCCCTGGTGATGGCCGCAGAGGTGGACAGCAGCGACTTTGGTGAGTGATGACCTGTCCCCTGGGAAGCGCTCGCAATGAGCTGCTTAAGTGCTTACTGGCTTCCTCTGGATAATGGAGAGGACGCGTTCCGGGGGATGGAAGCTGGGACGTGCGGGGGAACCATGGAAAGCACTGGGGTTTTGGTTTCTCTTCCAGACCCGATGTGATTTACTTGCAGTTCGATGAAACGGTAAAACGCTTTGTGGGACACCTGTGTGTCCAGCAGAGTGACTGCTGTGTCTTTCACAGATAATTGTGGTGTTCTTCACTTGTTCCCTCTGAGCAGCGTCCTATGGAATTAATTGGCATGGCTTTGGCTACTTGAGTTTGACTTTGCTTTTTGCCGTTTGGCTTCTGACCGTAATTTCTTCTTTTGCTGTTGTGTTCTGTTTTCTAGTGACTGTATAGCAGAAGACATGGCAACCTGGGAATCTTCTGGACAGTGGATGTTCTCGTGTTACTCTCCTGTGACGGGCAAGCCTAATGTTTCAGGTCGGTACCATTTTTAGCCTTGCTGAGCGCTGAGTGCTGCTACTGTTTAGACTGCATTTCTATACTTGTCCACACTGCTGTGTCTCAGCAGA
>NW_011099505.1:0-918 GCF_000146605.3 Meleagris gallopavo | reverse complement strand
TAGTAGGATGCATTGGGAATGCTTCACGGACTTTTTGTTTCGTGAGCCTTTTTCCTTAGGCTTGTTTTCCTTCTTAAGAAAGATGAATTGTTGAATACATTTACATTCTGTTGTGCTTGAAATTATGTATTCAGTTTTTTGTCTACACACAACTAGATACTCATTGGGCGCAGATTCTCATTTTTAATAAGAAAGTGGCAAGATTCCAAGCAATTGTTTTCTGCTTTTCTGTTTTTTTTGTTGTTGTTTTTTTTGTCATTCTCCTCAAGGAATTACAAACTGCAATGAGGCAGATTGAGGGCAGGCATGTGGTAACAAACAACTTGTGAATAATTTCATTTCAGATGCTCAGTGATGACTTTGAAAACTTTTCAGGAAAAGCATAAACTTTTTAGGTAAAACAAAAACAAACCACAAACATCAGAGCAACAAATCTGTGTGTGCATGCTCATCTTGTTTCTTTCCTTTTGTTAGTGTGTGACAGAAAATCTGGAGTTCTGATCTTCTGTTCATGAATAAAACTTTGACAGGGTTCAGTACAATTCTGTACTTAAATCACACATTTTCTTAATTAAATCTTAGATCTTGAGCAGTGTTTTCTTTTGGTTTTATGGGAGGAAAGTAGCATTCAGATATTTAGAAATAAGACTTAAGATCGTAAGATGAATAATGAATCTCTTCTCATTATTATCCCACCCAGTTTTGAAACAAATCTTATCTGAAAACTTTCTGAAGGCATTCCAGTGCTATAAACTAAAAGTTCTACTATGACACTGATCAACTTGGGAAGAGGAAATGTCTTTTTTCAAGTCTACTAACTTACATAAGAGAACTGGAGAATTTTTTTCTCACCCCATCCTAGAAGTAGCCTTAATTATTTGTTTTTTCCCCTCCTTCATCACAGGACCTTTTGTTTTG
>NW_011099504.1:0-596 GCF_000146605.3 Meleagris gallopavo | reverse complement strand
TTTACTTCTATTAACTCTCTGAGCGTATGAGCTGTAAAGCAGTTTCAAGCCTGCAGCTCGCAGGACATCTCTTGGCTAACCACTGTACTGCACCCAAGCACAGTCATGTTTTTAACCTGCAGCTTTTCTGACATCTCTCCTTGTCCGTCTGAACAGAGCTCACAGAGCACCCCTTCCCCCACAAACTATCAACACCCCACTCCCCCAAAGTGCTGACTTGGCCAAGCCCTCTTCCCAGTAATTCAGGAAGCCACCAACCTTCTCTGACTGATCTTTCTCTTGGGCTGTCTGGTGGAACACCACTTAACATCTGTGAAAAATTACCCAGAAAAAGAAAAAAAAATACATTAAGAAGTGTCAGGCACAGCATTTCAAGGTTAATTTAATGTTGGCACAAATATGCCGTGAAAAACAGGAGCTGGGTAAGCCATGCATCCTCCTATTGCTTTGTGCCTTCCCCGGAGCGCTGGCACTGCTGCACTGCTCTCAGTTTGCAGTGCTTTGCCCTGTAACTTCTGCACTGGATGAATTGCTTTCTGGCAGCTTTTAAGCCACATTTTCCTTTCTGCTCTGCGTTCAGCAAAGCAGGATTTTTT
>NW_011099503.1:0-713 GCF_000146605.3 Meleagris gallopavo | reverse complement strand
CTTTCTGACTGTAACACAAAGTTGAGCAGTCGGGTTTTCATCCTCAGCCACAAGGGGACGGAACACAGCCCAGGGGCTCATCCCACACCAGTACAGTACCTGGGGTAAGTGGAGCTGAGCTCAATGCATGGTCTGGCAGCTGCTGGATTAAAGTTGTAGATGCTTCCCTAGTATTTTCTAGGATCCATAACAAGCCTTGTGAGGGGCTTCACCTCAAATGTCTGATGTCTCAGATGCGGTGCATGGACTTACTGCGGCTCTGCTCTCCAGCAGTGAAGTTGTTACTTTTAGAATCACTGACCACTGTAACAAATACAGTGTCCTCAGAGAATATTTAAGAGCCACCGTTACTGTCTTGTAAGAGGTTTCCAGAGTGGATAGCTCAGGAGATGCCCCCCATTTCAAGGGCCAGCAGCCCCTAACAGCCAGCTGCAAGCAGAGCCCTGCCACGTCAGCACAGGTACAGCTCCAGCCATGGGTGCCTCTGCACGCAGGGCACAACTAAGTGCTGACTGAGCAAGATAGGAGTTCTGTCTCTGGTCTGTCACTCCAACGGCAGTTTTTCAACAAGCACAGAACTCCAGCAGCCCTACATCCTGAGACACGGGCTGCTACCAGTCAGCTGCACCGTTAAGAAATGTTTTCTCATTGTTCTGCTCCATCACTTGTGATTGCCAATTAACGACCCTTTGTTCTCGCATAGGAACAGAGGG
>NW_011099502.1:0-894 GCF_000146605.3 Meleagris gallopavo | reverse complement strand
CTGCGCGCCGACCGACCGCTGCCGCCTGGCGGCGCCAACCGCCGCGTGTCGTCACCCCCCTCTGTGACGTCGCGGAGGGGAGCTGTGCTGGGCGTCGCCTTGCGGAGCCGCTGCGTCAGCGTGGAACGGACGCGGGGAAGCGGCGCGACGAGCCCGTGGCGGCCGTTCTCCTGGAAAAGCACACGTGTAAACACACAGCACAGCCGGCTCGTGTTCCAAATGCCTGCGGGAGCAGAGCGGTGTTTGTGTTCCGGCATCGCTGAGTTGTTCCAGGAGGCTCTTGCTCCACAAACGTCACTGCCCTGATCTCCGCACGTCACCTCCTCAGGAGGCTTTGGGTGACAAAACTGCACCGCGCCGCTGTGTTCCTGGCTGCCTTGTGGGCTGTGTGTGTCCTTCGCTACTTTTTTCCTTGTCGCTTGGACTTGAAGGGCTGAAGGTGACTCGTTAGTCCTTAATGTAATAAAACCATTACCCAAATTAACACGTGGAACAATACTAACAGATAATTTCATCCAGCTCGTCATCTGGAACTTGTTTTATCTTCTCGCTTCAGGGGAATCACAAGTACAAATTCATCAGTTTTACAAGTACCTCAAATATCAAAGTGATAACGAGCGTTGGAAATTAATTGCATAGAGCCAATTAGCTTCTAATTCAGTAAGTCAGCTTACTGGAGGCGGACTGTTGGCAGCCAAAGAGCCAATCCAGTTCCTGGCTACAGCAGAAAACTTGCACTGTGCCAGCTGGGTCTTGCCTGGAGCTTGCCACTGATTTACTCCTAAGATACAGAAACATAATGTAGGATGCTGAACTTAAGTAGAGTTTATTCCAGCAACGCCCAGAAATCCTTGACTTTCTCTTCTTTTTACACTTTTATTTGCTTTTATTTTT
>NW_011099501.1:0-852 GCF_000146605.3 Meleagris gallopavo | reverse complement strand
TGAGTAGTGTCTCCCCATCCTCCTACAGCTCGTCGCTTGTAATTGAACGTGGCTCCTCTCTTGCGCTTTAACACGGATGACCGGATAATGAATGTGTTTCTCGAGGTAGCAGCACCCCATCCTCCTACAGCTCCTCCCAAAGGCTGGAGCACAGGTGGCTGACTAAGATTTGTATTTATCTGGGCAGCTGCACCCCATCCTCCTACAGATCCTCCAATGTGCTGGATTATGGGGGGCTGGCTCAACATTGTGCTTGTCTGACTATTGCCTCCCCATCCTCCTACAGCTCCTCCCATATTCTGGATTATGGGGGGCTGGCTCAGGGTTGTGCTTGTCTGACTATTGCCTCCCCATCCTCCTACAGCTCCTCTGGAAGGCTGGATCATGGGGGGCTGGATCAGGATTGTGGCTGTCTGACTATTGTCTCCAGATCCTCCTACAGCTCCTCCCATCTGCTGGATCATGGGGGGCTGGCTCAAGATTGTTGCTGTCTGACTATTATCTGCCCATCCTCCTACAGCTCCTCTCATCTGCTGGATCATGGGGAGCTGGCTCAGGATTGTGGCTGTCTGACTATTGTCTCCAGATCCTCCTAAAGCTCCTCCCATGTGCTGGATCATAAGGAGCTGGCTCAGGATTGCAGATGTCTGACTATTGTCAGCAGATCCTCCTACAGCTCCTCCTATGTGCTGGATCATGGGGGGCTGGCTCAGGATTGCGGATGTCTGACTATTGTCTCCCCATCCTCCTACAGCTCCTCCGGAAGGCTGGATCACTGGGGGCTGGTTCAGGATTATTGCAGTCTGACTATTGTCTCCCCATCCTCCTACAGCTCCTCCGGAAGGCTGGATC
>NW_011099500.1:0-11915 GCF_000146605.3 Meleagris gallopavo | reverse complement strand
TTAAGTGTGTTGAAATAAAATATCTACATTTGAGGTTTTTGACCCCCTTATTATTCCTACAGAAACAAATCTATTTCTGCCTCTCTTATTCCTTCTCTATAGTTATCACATTGTTGTGTTACCTTTCAGCTTTTTATTGACTCTACACTTAATTGGCAAAATTATTCTATCAGAGATTTTGAGCCTGGTAAGTTATGGGAATGTTTAAACACTCGGTTGGAAGAAAAATTTGTATTTAAACATAGGAAAAATGATGTTCTAGCCAAATTTCAAATTTTCAAGAAGTTGCTCCACTGCAAAATGTAGATGGATGCTTTTTCACTTTCACTGCAGGGCTGTATCACTGCAGGTGGGTTCATGCTTTGGTATGTAAGACACACTTGAATACTGTGTGCCATATGATTGTTCTTCTGACACTCTGTCTCTGGCGTGAAGATTTTCTGATTTTAGGTGAAAGATGCTGCATATGACTATGGCATTTCTGTTCTTTCTGGGAGCCTGAGGGCTCCACAGTTCTAGGAGGATTCTTCCCTGCAGTTTCAGCACTGTTGCTTGCAGATCCCTATGAAGAACATGATGTGGCAATAAGTTGCAAGAAAAAATGCTTTACTTTTCAAACACTGCTTCATTCCAACCATTTTTATTTTTATTGAAAGCTCATGTCTGTTATTATGGAGCCTGATTCACCTTTCCTAAGTAGAGACCAGCGTTTGGCAACCAAAGAAAGAACATTAATTCTATTAAAATGGAAAAAAAGCAACAACCCGCTCTTCTGAAGTCACTGTTCCCTTTCAATAAATTACTTGGTTGCTTGGCACTTGAGGCTTTGTGAATTGTTAAGCAGCTGGGTTCTCTCTTTTTGGGACTGATCTGCATCAAGCTTTTCCCTGTCAAAATGAGACCGTTTATTTTTCTACTTATGTCCTTATGGTCAGATATGTTTCATTTTCAAACAGCACTGCTTGCTTTTTTAGTAGTTTTGTCTTTTGTACAGATATGCTTATTTAATGAACCGTTAGGTAAGTTCCTGGAGATATACAGAAATAATTTCATTTATCAGAAATACATAGTTAGATGCAACTAGTCACTTGGTGGTATGAAAGAACTGCTTCTCTTCCAGGGTGTTCCAGAAGATTTGTTGTTTTTTTATAAGCATCTCCAGAAGGGTGGTGAAGTCCTTCGAGTGAACCATTGCCTTCTGCTGTACCGTTACCATCCACAGGCTGCAACTCATTCTGTCCTTGAGTAAGTTGAGGCTTGTTTTGTAGAACTTAAAAATCAGCTTCATCTTGGATGATTAGCAGTACAAATGCTTTATTAAAAAACAAACAACAAAGCCAAGGAGCAATGAAGACTTAATATGCTGATAATATCCTTTATTTGCTGATGGAAGGATAGTTTTCCTGTTTTGTTATAACCTGTTTTTGAGGAACATCATATAACACGGGCATTGAAATTATGAATAGAAATCTTTGGTTCTGATGCTGATGCCCATGGAGTGGAGGCATTTTAACATTGGACAAATATTCCAAGAAATAGTTCAGTCTTTGCAACTATTCTTGAAATAATTTCACAATAGGTACAGTTAGAGCAATCAGGAGTTTTGGTGACTGCATTGCAGCAGTGCTTTCTCAGCTTCCAGTTCCCATCCACTCAGCTGAGGCAGTAAATTATCACTTGAGATTCTGCAAGTTGCCTGAATAACCTCTCTGCTTATTTAGAGTATTTACATTTCTTGCCCTTAAAGCAATTGAGAATACTGAATATGATCATGTTTCTCATCTACTGAACATGGCAGTGAAGCCATAACTTTTTCAGTACTTCGCAGATGATTGGGAAAAAAAAAAAAAAATGCATTACAGTAAGATTTTTAATAAGATTTTTCTTTTCATACTTTTACCATATGAATGGTAGTGTAAGACATATATATATATATATATACATTTTTTTATTTTAAAGCTAAATTTCAAAAAGAACTGTCTTGGTTTTAAGGAAGTATAGAGAACCTATTGTAACACTCACAAAAATCTTCCTTAGGAAAGTGAATAAAAACCAGATCTTTGATCTGAGAACTTACGAATACTGTTTTCATATTATAAAAAGTCTAAGACATCTAAATCAGATAACAAGGTTTGAAAAATACTTTTGAGGATGTGTATGAGTAATTATCTCAGGTGTTTTGTTATAAGATGTCTTCTTTTACAGTGCTGTTCTACCTTTCAAGATGAAGCTAAACTGTTGATTGCTGATTCTTTTAAGTGCTTTATCTATCAAAAGTGCTCTTTCTGATGAGAAGTAATGCAAGCTGAGCCAAAGTCATGACAAAAAAAGTGTTTCTTTCTCTTATGTTTTGACACTAGTGAAGTGTTTGAGTTTTGTTATCCTTTAAGAGTCTCACAACCAAACTACAGTGGTAATTGCGTAAACTGTTTTCTTACTGATGAATGACATACACTCTTCATGCAGTCCTGTTTATGGCTTTGTAGCACCAACTAGTAAAACATTTTGTATGCATTTTAGTTGTATATCACAACATTATTACTATAAATACTAAAACATGCATTCCAAACAAATAGAAGATACTCTTTGGATTTCATAAACACAAGGTATTTTTTTTTTTATTGGCATTTAGTTTTTTCTTTTGTGTGCATGATCACTTTGGCAGCTAGTTACAAACTTCAGCCATGCATCGTGGGATGTTGGGACTCTTGGAAGACTATTGCTTCTATCTGTGGGAAAGCATCTTATTCTTGGAAATGAGTTTGTTCTGAATTTACTGCAAGCTGTTGCTTATTCAGATCTACAAGGTTGTGTGGCACAAGCACCCTAAATTACAACACACTGTGAGAATGTGGAAATAATGTAAGCTGTTTCAGATGTGCAGCTTGCATCTCCAAATTGGCGCCTCGCTTGTCTCATTCTCGGAAGGCAGGCTAGCCATTCTTCCTGCTGGCTTTTTGTTGGTAGTATTGTTAACAATATTTTGTGCAAACTTACAAATATGAACTTGTGTAAGATCTCTTCATACTGGCATGCTCCCCTGTTTATTGCCTAAGTTGTAAAGGGCTAGCCAGCATTTGTTTCTGAATGCTATGTGTGCGTTGCTGTGGGACTCACCACAAAGGTTTAGCATTGAAATTGGGTCTTCCCTAATTTGTCCTTGTTACAAACTGGAAGTGTAAAACATGTTCAGCCTTTTCCTGCAGTCTTTGTCTTGTTGGGGTGTTACTTGAGCAGTTTTCTGACACTTTGCCTTTGTCATTGGCCGTTGCACTCTCAGCTTTAGCCTAAGCCTGGATAATGGGAGTGGTAAACCAGGAACCAGATTAATATATTGAGAGAAAAGTGACACTTATAGGAAAGTTGATACTTTTACTGGTTTATGTCTGATTTCAGACTTAAAAAGTTGGGAGCTAGTTAATAGAGTTTGTTTATGCAAAGGTGCATATACAGTCCCTCAGCAAAGACAACAGGCACTCACCTCCTATTTCAGTTTATACAAATGTCTTTCATTACTATTCAGGGACAAATGCATGATCCCACATATTCAGACTTGCTAAAGTGTATATTTAAAGCTATTCTGGCAAGCAAAATTTTGTTTAGTTTAATTTGTATAATGGTAAACAGTGCTCTTTAAGTCTTTTCCTATGATTAGGATCTTTCTGGAACAGATTTGTAAAGGTGAAAGTATCTGTGAAGCAGGAAGAAAAACTTATTTGCATTCTCCCTGGAGTTATCAGACTAAAATACTAAATGCTGTGTGTGTGTGACAGAATCTGAACCAAGTGCAGGCTATATTTAGATTTCATTAGATGCATACAAAAATATAAACTCTTTCATTGAAATCTCATCTAAAGTATATGACAAATACTTGCTGAATGTGGATGAATGAAACGAGATTTGGGAAACTTCAGCCTACTACTACAAAAAAATCCCACATTATATCTCTTGGATCTAAATTATCTCAGTTTACAGCTTGTATCCTAGGGGTGTGTGTATTTTGTGCTACAGGGCTCTTTGCACTGATATGATAGAATATCAGTGTTGGCATTATAGTGAGAAGTACTACGGTAAGTTTGGTGTGTAATAAAAACATCATAAAATTCGTAGATCTTTATCTCGCTAAAGGGGAGAAAAATGAACTGTATATTAAACAATGTACTGAATTGTTGGACAAAAGTCAGTATGGTAAAATATGAGCAATAAAACACTATACTTGTCTTTAAGTGGTGTTGCACATGAAGACAGACAGTTGGGGCAGGTAGCAAATCTTCGTAGCAATTTACAAATTTTTGGTCAAGAGAAATTTAAGATATGCAGAAAACAGGGTTAGATTCCCACTGAGATTTGGGAGATTCTCTTTTATGCAGAGAATTTGAAGCATGCTTAAGTAATTTGTAGTAATTTCATGTGCTGTGTGCTCAGAAAGAATATAATATTGTAAAGGCTTATTCTGCAGAAATATCCAGTATTACGTAATCTACTGAAACCATCTGGTGTCAGGCACTAGAAGCTCCCAGTGTCATCTAAGTAAAAGAGAACAGACTCTTAGTTTGAACACGCTTTCGGTTCTTTTGGAGGTACTTGAGGCATGGTCTCATATTGCTGATGAGCGTTGGAATGGCTGCTTAATTTCTTGCAAAAACATGTATCCAGAAATAAGCAGGAGAGAATACTGTCGTAACGTATTCCTGCACAACGGTAGTAAAGATGAGGTCAACTGCATTTTTATCGTCTATGTCTGCATTTGGCACTTCAATTAAACATAGGAACTAATGACCTCATTAGATTCTTGAAAAGCGAATGGCATTAACATTGATAGTCTCTGTCTTTCTTAATAAGCCTTTCATGAAAAATAGGCCACAATGCAAACCATGCCTCAGTTAATGACCCACGACCTGAAAATGAACTCGGACATTAATAGAACCTATTAACAGTGTAAATGTAATAACTCAGTGGTACGATATAGTGCAGCAATTAATAAGTTCACATGAAGTTCAACAGAACAACGGCGACCAAAAAAATCAGTTTATTCACCAGTATGGTCAGGGTTCAAATAGGATTCATTTCTGAATTTCCTGTGGATTGCAAGGACTGTGAATTCTGCATGCAAAGCTAGCTGTAAAAAACCTAGCTGTAAGGAGTCTGTTCTTCCAGCTCTCGCTGTGATTAAAAAGTTCTCTGTTCTTCCATCTCTGGATTATCTATCAGGTGAGATTCACCTCATATAAAATTCTATTATCCTGCCATGAATAAAAAAAACACTGGCAGAGGCTATTCACTTGAATAGCTGTTCTTCCTGTCTGGTGTTACCTGAGTTGCATGTGGGACCTCTTGTAGAGGGAAGGTCAGATTTATAGTGTTACTGTGGATGATAATCAATGCTTGCAATTTCAATACTGCTTTAGGATACTGGGCTTGTATTTTTACATTTCACAAGTACTTGTACATCTGTCTTTGCTCTGCTGATTCACTTATGTAACCTCACTGGGGGGAAGGAGGGGAGAGGGAGTCAAACGTTATGGTGAGGTTTAACAGAGCTCAGACATTAAATCATATAGCTTTTATTGTCACATTATCTTTCATTTCAAAATAGGAATGGAGCAGATGTTTCTTGACTCCTGTATTCAGTCAGTAGGTCAGCACACACTTTAACAGAGCTCCATTGTTATATTACTAGGGTGGATGGGATGGTAATAATTGCAGGGGACTGAGGAGCACACTTCTCACCCACTGAATGAATACCCTCATTTCGCTCCTGCAGAATTTTGGCTCCTCTTCTTCTTTCCAGACTGCATAGCTTAAGAGGATTGAGTGGGCATACCAAATGAGAATGATTTTCCAAATTAAAAAAATGTGTCTGACCTTTGTGAATGACAAGAAAATTAAAGAAATGAGGAAAAAATTCTGTGTACTTCATGGATTTTGATTAAAGAGGTGTGTTACAATGTGGGTGCCCTCTTCTGTAATCAGAAGAGTTTGCGTCCCACCTTCTGCTGAGGAAAATGCTGTTGATTGAAAAGAGGCTGGGAAATGATACTAAAGGCTACTACCAAAGTGTTTACCTTTAATCCTATCTGAGGTGAAAGCAGCTTTGTTTTGGGATGATGTAGAATAATGATAGCTTCTAGGTTTTGCTTATGGCTATTTGAATATGTAATGACATGAAATCTGAAAGTAGCTGTGAGAATCATCTGTGAGAAGTGGTTTGTACAACTTCTAGATTGTTTCAGGCATTTTCTTTAAGTATGCTTTGCACGTTGCTACAGTTCCCGTCTGTTGCACCTGCACTGGCTCTTAAATGATGGGAAAATGGCATTCCCTTATCCCTCAAGGCAGGAATCCCAGTTATCTGTTCTGGAAACAGCCAAAAATGTGGCAATTTAGGTGAACCGGAAACCAAAAGGGTGTAACTGAAACTCTTCGTTTTGACACACCATGAGCTACCTTTTGCTTCAACACGTGAGATATTGTTCATAAAGAGCATGTTTTCACAAAGATTAAATCTGTAGTTGTTGCTGCAATTAAAGCTCAAATACAAATGCTTCCCCTTGACTCCATATCTGTATGACCATCTGGGCTCACGCTGCTGAAAGATTTTCAGGGTTGTAACTCCAGATTGCTAAGTGTTGATATATCTTAAATTTTTCATTAAAAAAGGGTGCATACAATATGGGGAATCAATTTAAAAACAACAACAAAGTGAGATTTTTCAGTTTGAGATTATAGTAAATACAGTAGTTCATAAGAATGTCTCAGTGATGCTAGCAAAAATTCATAATTGCTGTATATATTGGCTTCACTTACACAGTCCAGTTCAAGAAAAACATTTGTTGGGGTTTAAATAAAGCTGTCTAACAATATTGTTGTGTTCAAACAGAGGTCCAGTTAATGCTGAGTTTCACATTCTTTTCTGAGTGCAGTTTGCTTACTCCCCACACCTGCGTTACTCAGTGTAACACTCATACAAGATAGGGTCAGCCTCTTCAGCCTGATGATTTTTTGAGTGCTCGTTAGCTGGAATGTGATAAGTTGCTGAGAGTCAGTGCACAGAAATATCTAATTTTAGGCTTCTCCCCAGCAACTGCCATTCTTGCTGCTTGCTGTAGAGCCTCTGAAAATGCAGTTGTTAGTCTCTTCTTGGTCAGTGACACCTAACCTTTTTTTTTTTTTTCTTTTTTAAGTGAATTAATTTCAGTTATTTTTCCTAGCTTTTAGCCATCTAGCAGTGAGTAGATTGAAAGTCTTGCTGGATTCTTTCTGACCCTGGCTCTATTGCTGGTGACCCTGTGCCCCAACTAGCTTCTCCATATCAGCTCTATCTTCAGAAGGCTTGGTCCAGAACTGGAGACTTGCTGATAATTCCTCTTACACCTTGGAGAGCTGCCTATTTTTACCTCACCTTTCTTCACTTTGTTAAAACTCAAGAAAGAAAGAAACTTGACTGTGCCACTCAAGTCAATAGGACATATTCTGAAGTACTTCTGGAAAATAATGCACTGTTATTCTTCTGAAGTCACATTTCAAAGTGAAATCAGTTTTCAAACCTTTCCATTTACATGTAAAGCAACAATCTTCCTTTTTAGAAACTCGCAGAAGCTTTAGAATTTCCAGTAACGTGATTCTGGAGAAATACTTGACCTTCATAGTTCTTTCCTTTAACTTTCCTTCTGGGAATATAATATGCTGTAATGAACATGGAAAAATGGAAGTGTCAGAGGATGCCAGCAGCAGCTAAAGCTTTGCAGCAGGAATGCAGCTTGTGGTTGCATTAGAAGAGATTTGCAATCAAATCCAAGATTTTTTTCCATTAGTTGAAGTGCTGGTGCACAGCCTCAGTCTTCAAAACTTTATATGGAGTAGCTAATTCTTCGTGGGCACGTTTATTTGTGTGAGAAGTTCTTTCCAAGTTATCGCACCACAATCAATGATGAAGTGCTAAGCAGCCATATAAGGATTTGGCTGTGCTCGGGATCTCCTGCAGAAGGCAGGCAGGCTCTCAGGAGCTGGCTAATAATCACAGAAAGAATCCATATGCCTGTGTGTTATGAGGGCTGCAGAGGAATGGCACAAATGAAAACAAAATTCCCATTGTTAATATGTAAGAAAAGCTTGCTAACAAGCTTCTGGGAAGAAATTGTTGCCTAGTAAACTTGATAGCCTCAAATTTTATATTGTGTATATTTGTGCCTCAGAGGTATGCTTCATAAAAGTCATTTGGAAGAATAAAATAGTATCTGGTGCAGTCTTTGTGGAAATTGATAATCCGTAACAAAAAGAAAGAAACTGAAAATGTTTCATAAAATTAAAATGTGACATAATGCCACCAGATATCATAAATCTGTGTATAATATATGTATGGTTTTGTAAGAGAATCACAATGGACGCATACAGGACTGCGGATAGTCAGAAGAGACAGCAATGAAGAGAGCAGCCTGGTTCATCGATGAGAACGGCTTAGAACTGCATGGGTGTAGCAGCTCCTCTTCCTGACTCTGCCAGCCTGCGCAGTTTGGATTCTTACTATCAAGGAAATGTGAATGGTTTTTGATTTCTATCTGGCAAGTTGCTCTTAAAAACCAGGAATCAGGCCTGGCCAGGTAGACAGCTGAGGTTGAAACTTATTGCAGCTGCCCTGTGATAACCTGTGCTGACCTGTTAATCAGAAGCCTTATTTAAAGCAAAAGAAACAACATATTGTTGGAAAATGCATAAATTCCATATGAACTTAATAATGTCAGAAGATGGAGCTTAAAATTAAATTGTGTAGAAGGTGTATTGGTAGGAAAAATATGTATTTCCCAAGACAAGGAAACAACAAGTCTGTTAGTGTTTAATTTCAGAGAATGACTATTCATAAATGCATGATTTAGTCCTAAATGTTTTTTTTTAAACAGCGTACTTTTTGAGTCACAAGATCTATTAAAATTGTAGAATGATTTGTAACAATTGTTCTGAATTATATTGTGTTCTGGCATTATAGTCAAGTGGAAAAGCCTATTTGATGAAATGTTTTCAGCAAGGATAAGAAACTAGATGTCTTCCAGAATTTCTGACAGAATTACTTTTCAACACAGTGTGTCTTGTTCAAGAGATGTTCATTAGATTTATCTGTCAAACCATAAATTAAGGAAATCAGTGTATCATATCTGGAGCGCTGTTTATAAGTATCAGATAGGTTCCTGGTTAACGAATATGATGAGAACTCTGAACATTAAACAGATGTTCTTGAGAGCAGGTGGTTTCTTTAAACCATTGTAAATTATGTAGTCTTAAATATTACATTATATGGTGGGAATAGATTTTTTTTTTTAATACGTAAATGTTTGAAAGTGATAGGAGGTGTGCACAAAAGAAAAGAATAATGTCACAGTTGTCAGACTGAATTAATTCAGTCAGTTAGGATCTACAGGCTATGAATGTAATCCTTGCCTTGAAGTTGTCCTCTCTTGCTGAGATTGTATGTTGAACCTTTTGAAGATCCCAGCCAGCCATCAGCATTTAAGGATATTACGTGTTTCCTTCTTACTCGTTCTACAGACACACGGTTCATCATTTGATATTCATCTCACTGCTGTTTGCCTCAGCCACTTGGCTTAAGTCATACTGTGAAATGTATTACAAATCTGAAGACCCGAAGGTGTAATTTGACCCAGACATGTGCCAGCTTGCTCGTTTCTAAAGTATGTTCTAAGGTATCTCACAAGGCATAGCACTTTTTCTTCAAAAATAAAAGTGATAATAAATTCTATTGCTCTTTATTTCTTAAAAAGGTCATCTTCAAAAGAAGGCATAGTTGGTTATTTGTGCTGTTGCTGAATAATACTTGGGAGGCTTCAAAATAAAAACACTTGGTCTAATGTCTGCGCTCACTAGCAAGTGCTGAGTTGTGTGCAAGGCCTGGTAGTTTCATTTCTGTATGCAACTTCTGCAGTTCATTAATTATTTGTTGTTGTAGCAATGTCTACTGATCCTGAGCTTTGAAAACTGCCTTACTGAAGACTTGAGCTGAGTACAACAGTGTTTGGACTTCACGTGCAGCATTGGGCTGTCTATTTGGCTAGACTGGAGTAGTGAACTTGTGAGATTGGAAGCTTGGATTGACAGGAGAATAAATGTATAGGCAAGTGGAACATTAGGATTAATATTAATAATTTGTCTGTATGTACGGCAGGGTTATAGGGCAGTTCATCTGGTGTCTGGCAATGGGCAAACAACGTGTTGGTGGGCAGTTGGAGTTATTGGTATTGAATTTGATTGCCACGTTAAAGTTCTTGAAAATAACAGCTATGGCTTCTGATCTTAATGACTTTTGTCCAAGGGCTTCCACAGAATTTCCTTTTTTCTGCCAGCAGTTAGGTGTGGCCTTGGGAAATTGCTACTATTTTTGTATTCTCTGTGAATTGTTTTGATCAGGTTTGTGTGTGTGTATGTGTGTGTATATGTAAAATAATACATTTCTTTCTAATTCTTTAGGGAAACCATCTGGAATCACCGAGTCAAGTTTCTTGAGGATAGAGTCCTGGGCTCCTGGACATCATTCACTATTTGGAATGCTGGCAAACAAGGCAAGAAGCTCTACAGAAGTTTGTCACCAGCTAATCGGAAAAAGGTATATTACTAAGGGTCGGTAAAACCTGTACAAAACCACTTGCTTCTTCCTACATATTATAGTAGCATTCTCATAAAAGTATTACCAGTGTAAATTGGAAAAATTCTCAATACTCTAATGAACTTCTACTTTCAAAATGCTCTATTACATTATCTAGAGCATGTTGTGTGTAGTTCAACATAGACACTCTTGTTCCTGCTTGCTGGTGACTAAGCATAGCAATAGCATAGGCACACTCTATCATTGCTGATGGTACTGATGTGTAACTAACCTTTGCAGCAGCCAGGTGCACCAGGTGAATCAAGTAACACTTTGCATTGGCACAGTACTGAACTACCTCGTCTAGGGTTACTCATACATGTATTTATGTTTGCCCAGTTCCTAGTTGGATACTACATGGGTCCCTGTCAAATGCTGAGCAGCCTGGTTTGTATTTTGATAAGCAGTCAGGCTGTAACCTCCTTTTGAAAAAGAGGTTGCTGTGGGGGGACCGTGCAAGTAGTGCTGTACATGTTGTACAGTTTACAATCAGTTGAAAATGTGGAGGTCACTTACAGTTGGGTGGAGGTTTATCTGAGTTTAAATCCCTTACTTTTATAGAGCATTGTTTTGTGGAATAATTTTTTTGTTAGATAAAGGCTTTAAGGCTAATGTCAAATGACTGTTTCTTATAAAAAGCCACAGAACGTTGATTTTATTACCAAATGTTTTCCTTTCTTAAAAATATGGATGGGAAGACTAAATGACAAATATGTATACATAAACCTGGTTAATGGAGTTGACCAGAGGCCACACACGGGGAGGAGAGGGAAATAATAAAAGAAGGAATCTGTATATATCCATAGTTGAAATTAATGATTAGAATTGGGAGGCATTCACACAATATATGTGCAACACAAGAATTGAACCTGAATTTCCAGATTAATATTGCAGTACCATAGTCTGTCATTGATATCATGTGGCAATGGGTGAACTGTATGAAATAATATTAAATGCTCTGTCTCCAATCAGTCCAATCTGCCCTCACTCAAAGAGGACAGAACAGTCTGTTAGATCTTTTCAGCTATCTTGGTCATGCAGTGCAGTGTGCATATAACAAAGTGCTTTGTGAATGTCTCTCATTTACTAACAGCCATTGCAAGTTTTTATCTATCAAATAATAAGAGGAAATAAATTCCAAGGGAAGAGATGGTAGCTTAAACTATGTTAATGCTGTGCAAGTAGGGATTTATGAGATGTGATGGTGAAACACTGCTACAAAAACATCATAATTCAGTTTCCCCATCTTAGGTCTTGGGTTGTT
>NW_011099499.1:0-1164 GCF_000146605.3 Meleagris gallopavo | reverse complement strand
GTGCACTCCATGAGGGATGCTGGTGACCAGTTTGTTCCTTTTTCATTTCCTGAGATGTTTGTTGTCCGCCCTGAGAATGGTGTGCTGCCTTGGGACCCTAACAATACCCACCAATGCAGAGCAGCACATACAGAGAATTCCCTGTTGACCCCAGCAATCTGTGGTCCTGAGAGCTGTCCACGTGAGGGAATGTCTGAAGTAAAAAAAAAATATTTCAGGAATTAATTATAAGCAGAGAAGGAGGCCAGTGCCAATGGTGCAGGTGGGGTCTCCATCCCCTAAGAAAAAGACAAAAAAGGGACAAGAAAAGCCTTCAGGAAAACATTATTTGAACACTGATAGAAGAAATGCAAATGCTGACATCTCAGTGAGAGATGCTCTGGACTTTTCCCAATGAACTCCACTGCAAGGGGGAAAGTGATGACTTTCCCACTCTACAGAGGAGGCACTCAGCCTGCAGACGTTACTGCTCAGGATGTTTTCGACAGAGTATTCCTTTGTTGTTGTTGTTGTTAAGAAAAACAGCAGCTAATTCAACGTAATGAAACTTGAAGCAGGAGGAGAGCAGCCTGGACAAATTGCTCAACTGAGTGTTTTGGTTTTGTTTTATTTTCTGAAAGGATGTTCCAAGATTGGCCAAGATTCTGTTTGGAAATAGAAGCATCCTGCTTTCCAGCCCGTAATACTCCTCGTTTGGAATTGTGAGCTGAGTATCGCATGAATGGGGCTTCTTTGCTGAAGGTTTGAGAGAATTGAAACCAAATGTTTAAAGCTATGTGTCCAAAATGCGTGGCTTGACTGAACTCCGACTGTTGTGTTTTTTTAAACTATAAACAATATTGAGATTCTCGCTATTTATCCCCACATGCCTTAAGAATTGTTTGAAATTCTTTAGACATTTTTTCAAGAACTCAAAACCTGTTTCCCATGTATGTTTGTGCTGGCAGCTGATATCTAAAGGACAGCTCAGCTCCTCTGATTTCCCTTTAGCTGTGCAGTCCAGAATGGGGCAGGATGAGCTCTCTAGGAACCTTTTCCAACGGCCTTAAGTTGTGCCAGAGGAGGTTCAGGCTGGATGGTAGGAAACATTTATTCTGTGAAGGAGTGGTGATGAATGGGCACAGCTGCCTGGGGAGGTGGAGGAGTCACTGTCCCTGGAGGTAT
>NW_011099498.1:0-940 GCF_000146605.3 Meleagris gallopavo | reverse complement strand
GTGGGAGTGACTGACCACAGCTGCTGTCCTGCCTCTTCACCAGGGCTGTGTCTGCCAACTTCTCTGCATACATGGATCTCACACAGGTTGTGTCAGAGGCCTGGAGATGTGATGCTACAGAAAGAAAAAAAATTCACTGAGTCCTGGCTACCAGTGGAGCAGGGAGTCCAAGATCCATGGAGAAACTCAGGGCAGCAGGCCCTAAGCTGCTCTGAAGGATCACTTTTTTACTCTGCTTGTGGTGTCAGCCCAGGCCCTGGCTGATTACCCAGCTGAGAGTGCTGGTGACTCCACATTCATCTGTGTACAGCCAGCATGGCAGGGCCTGGTGTTTCATGTTTGCTCAGCTGTTGTTTGACATGCAGCTAAGCTGCTGCTGCTGCTGCTGCTGCTGAAAACAGGAGTGTCTCCTCCCCATCAGCCCATTCCCAGCCCACTGCCACCTCCCTGGTGTCCCCGCAGAGCAGTCCTCGTCCTGCACTCCACTCAGCTGCACTCATGCTCCTAAAATCCCAGCCAGGGGTCAGGAAGGACAGGAACGAGCTGCTGGGTTGGTCAGCAGAGGTGACATGTCTTTGTTCTTGCTTTTATTGGTATCTGCCAGCTTCAGCTGCTGGTCAAACTACTAGTTCATGTCTCAGCCATGCAGATGAGCTGAACTGGCCCAGCAGCCCCAGGTGATGCAGGAAGCAGCAGGCAACTGCCCAGCTGTCCCCTTTGCTAGCAACACTGTGTCAAAGGAGGGTGAGAGCACAGCAATTGCACTGGTTGTGAATGCAGCTTCTAAAGAGAGCTAAGGTGCTGGTGCAGCCCAGTCAGGAAGCCAGCTTATGGCTTGTGCAGGAGCTGGGAGGGTCTGCCAGAGGTGGAGCCAGGTGCATAGACAGACATCAAGATGAAGTGGCAGCTCTGCAGCCCCATCTGGGCAGCTGTGAGGCTG
>NW_011099497.1:0-588 GCF_000146605.3 Meleagris gallopavo | reverse complement strand
TGGGTTGGTGGTTGGAGGTCATTTCCAACCTTCATAGCTCTGATTCCAGGACTCTTAGTGGGCACAGAGGTGCTGGGTTGGTGGTTGGAGGTCATTTCCAACCTCCATAGCTCTGATTCCATGACTCTTAGTGGACGTGGTGGTGCTGGGTTGGTGGTTGGAGGTCATTTCCAACCTCCATAGCTCTGATTCCAGGACTTTTAGTGGGCACAGAGGTGCTGGGTTGGTGGTTGGAGGTCATTTCCAACCTTCATAGCTCTGATTCCAGGACTCTCAGTGGGCACAGAGGTGCTGGGTTGGTGGTTGGAGGTCATTTCCAACCTTCATAGCTCTATTTCCAGAACTCTTAGTGGGCACAGAGGTGCTGGGTTGGTTATTGGAGGTCATTTCCAACCTTCATAACTCTGATTCCAGGACTTTCAGTGGACGTGGTGGTGCTGGGTTGGTGGTTGGAGGTCATTTCCAACCTCCATAGCTCTGATTCCAGGACTTTTAGTGGGCACAGAGGTGCTGGGTTGGTGGTTGGAGGTCATTTCCAACCTTCATAGCTCTGATTCCAGAACTCTTAGTGGGCACAGAGGTGCTGGG
>NW_011099496.1:0-5854 GCF_000146605.3 Meleagris gallopavo | reverse complement strand
CAGAAGGAGTCTCGCTCCCTCAGCACAGAGCTGTTCAAGATGAAGAATGCCTATGAGGAGTCCCTGGACCACCTGGAAACGCTGAAGCGTGAGAACAAGAACTTGCAGCGTAAGTCGCTCAGCCTTTCGTGCTGGCAGGGCTTTCTCAGAAGCTTTCCTGCCCACCTTTCCACCTGGGTCTGTGCCTGCAGGGATGGGAGCAGACCTGTTATGCTGGTGTCACAGGGCCTTTCCCTGTATCCTCTATATCTGACCATGTGAATGTTCATTCTTCTCTACAGAGGAGATTTCTGACCTCACGGAGCAGATTGCAGAGGGAGGAAAGGCAATTCATGAGCTGGAGAAAGTCAAGAAGCAGATTGAGCAGGAGAAGTCTGAAATCCAGGCTGCCTTGGAGGAAGCTGAGGTACATGCTCATAATAACTGGTATCCACACTAAAAGTATCAGCAATGAGGCAATCTGGTGAGAAAGGCATGGTTGTCCTCTGTTCTGGCTACAGAGCGTATCTACTTCAGATTTCTTGAGATATTCTGTAATCAGATAGAAAGTAAGAAGCCGTTTTACTTTACTTATAAATGATGACAATTATGTGTCCAGGCCTCCCTGGAACACGAAGAGGGGAAGATCCTGCGCCTCCAACTGGAGCTCAACCAGGTCAAGTCTGAGATTGACAGGAAGATAGCTGAGAAAGATGAGGAAATTGACCAGCTGAAGAGAAACCACCTCAGAATTGTGGAGTCCTTGCAGAGCAGCCTGGATGCTGAGATCAGGAGCAGGAATGAAGCCCTGCGGCTGAAGAAGAAGATGGAGGGAGACCTGAATGAAATGGAGATCCAGCTGAGCCATGCCAACCGTGTTGCCGCAGAGGCACAAAAGAACCTGAGAAACACGCAGACAGTGTTGAAGGTGTGTTCAGCAAAATACACCTAAGGGAATGTCTTCCCTGATATTTTAGTTACCTGGGTTTGCTGTGCCTCTTGTCATTTCTCTTGCCTCTTTTACAGGATACCCAAATACATTTGGATGACGCCCTCAGGTCACAGGAGGACCTGAAGGAGCAGGTGGCCATGGTGGAGCGCAGAGCAAACCTGCTGCAGGCTGAGATTGAGGAGCTACGGGCAGCCCTGGAGCAGACGGAGCGCTCGAGGAAAGTGGCTGAGCAGGAGCTTCTGGATGCAAGTGAGCGTGTGCAGCTCCTCCATACCCAGGTGAGGCCTCAATGGTCAAACTAGTTGTGTAGACACTGTTATAGTGGCAGGAAATAGTGGTGCCAACGATGAAAACATGGTCACAGTCCATCACCTTAGCCCACCACTGAAATTGTGTAAGCAGCCATTTAACAAAGAATTCCACATTCAACATGTAAAGGTTGAAGACTAAAGAACTGGTTTAGACTGTAGCTGGTGTGCTTCAGGTCTCGAGAGTACAAGTCTTGCAATCTCTGTTTGTACAGAACACCAGCTTGATCAACACCAAGAAGAAACTAGAAACAGACATTGCCCAAATTCAGAGCGAAATGGAAGATACCATCCAGGAAGCCCGCAATGCTGAAGAGAAGGCCAAGAAGGCCATCACCGATGTGAGTCAGGGCTCTTTCACTGCTGACGGCCAACGCATTTCCCCCAAGAGGTCTCTGACTCCAACCTGGCTTTGCTGCTGCTTTGCCTCTCCAGGCGGCCATGATGGCAGAAAAGCTGAAGAAGGAGCAGGACACCAGTGCCCACCTGGAGAGGATGAAGAAGAACCTGGACCAGACGGTGAAGGACCTGCAGCACCGTCTGGATGAGGCGGAGCAGCTGGCCCTGAAGGGAGGCAAGAAGCAAATCCAGAAGCTGGAGGCCAGGGTGCGTAGGACTGGTATTTGTGCAAGCGTGTGCAATCCCAGGTCAGAGATAGCAGGGAAGCTCCAATGATGGGTTTCTCATTGCAGGTGCGGGAGCTGGAAGGGGAGGTTGATGCTGAGCAGAAGCGCAGCGCTGAAGCCGTGAAGGGCGTGCGCAAGTACGAGAGGAGGGTGAAGGAGCTGACCTACCAGGTAAGGTTGATGGCATCTTTGTGTTGACACACCATTCTATAGGAACCCACTGCATTTCTCTATGAAGTCCTAGAGGAAATGTCATTTTGTGGTGTGGGGAAAATCAATTCTCTCTCTTTCCTGCTTACTATCTGCTTTAGTCTGAGGAAGACCGGAAGAACATTCTTAGACTCCAGGATCTGGTGGACAAACTGCAGATGAAGGTGAAATCCTACAAGCGACAATCTGAGGAGGCTGTAAGTATCACTCTGAGTAATGCTAAGAGTGTTCATCAAGGAAAAGAATATGAAAGATTTGGGAAGTTTGATTTGTCAATTTTGGTGGGCTTCAATTTCTTTGACACATTTATTGATCCGCTTTGCCTTTCAGGGCAAAAGAAATGAAATGATAAAAAGGAAACATAGAGCAAATGCACTTAAATTGTTTTGGAGTATATAACGGAAATGTTTCTAAAATGCACTTCTTAGCAATAATATTAAGTATACAATATTTTAAGAATTTTTCAAAAGAAAATGATGTACTGAGTTTTAAATAAGCATCTTAAGATAAATGCTTGTGATGATCCTTTGAAATTCAAAGAATCTTGGTAGTCTTTTGGAAAGAAAAGAGCTGAGCTCTTCACCACCAACTCCCTCTCCCCACACAGGAGGAGCTGTCCAATGTCAACCTCTCCAAGTTCCGCAAGATCCAGCACGAGCTGGAGGAAGCCGAGGAGCGGGCTGACATTGCAGAGTCACAGGTCAACAAGCTCCGAGCAAAGAGCCGGGAATTCCATAGGAGGATTGAAGAGGAAGAGTGAAGATGTCATGAGGCAGCAAAGCAGCCTGAGGAGTGCACAAAATGTGAACCCTCTGTCACTTTCTTTTGCAATGTCTTTGTAACCATGTCAGTGTCTAGAGAATAAAAAACATAGATTAATATGCATAAGCACTACAAACAGTGGCTTCCTTGTTGTTGTTATCTCTTTTTTGATCTTTTTCCTTTTTCCTGAATAAGCTTGGGATATTACAGATGCAGCTACATACATTGTTTTCAAGCTCTTTGCTCTACTCTTGCCCTCACATATTCTTAATGCTTCTCCCAGTGTCCTGTCAGCACAGCTTAGTGCCATGTGAGTGGCAAGAGAGCGATCCCTTTCCTTTTCCCTTCCCTGCTATGAGTTGTGATCATGGCAATGACAGATCTCTAACTAAGCTCTCTAGCTAAGCTATCAGATGGCGCAGTGTATCACACCATGATGGACAGACAGTTCCTCAGCAGAAACAATTTCCTGCAGACACCAAAATTAGTGCACTGTTATGAACTTTGAAGGTGCCTCTAAACTGTGCATTTTCTCTTACTTTAGATTCTCTGAGCTGCTGCCATCTGTTTGTGGTTTCCCTTCAATGTGGCAGAAGGCTGAGCCCTGCCTGGGGCAACCTACTGAAAGGAAGCCCCCTCAGGCTGATTTTCCACAGGTTGCATAGAAGAACGCACCTCCTCATCCCATCACCTCAAATGTCAGCCTTGTAAGCTCTTGCACAACTGGCTGCGTGTGGCACAGCCTCAGGCAAGGGAAAAGAAGAAAGCTGATGGGTGTTTTACTCCCTCAGATAGCTGGACTTTCATTTTGTCCTACCCAAAGGCTGAGCTGACAGTATTCTAGGGTCTCAGAAGGGGAGGGGAAAATTGGCAAATGCTTTTCCTTCCATTCAGACCCTGAGGAGGCACATGAGGCAGGTATTGCCCTGGTGTCCTGCCCTCCATGAGCTGTCTTGGCTGAAGCCTTTTGACACACTACCAATGGTCTTTGGTTGAGGTGAAAGGCACATGAAGAGCATCACTGCATGTCAAAAGCATGTGCAAAGGTATCAGCCTAAATGGATGTTTAACTGGCAGATATGTACTTCCTAGTATCTTCTCTCCCTTACTTTCAGGAAGACCACATGGACCTGGAAGATTCTCTTGGAAAGAACAAAGGCCACAGGGCTGAGTATACCATGAATCAAAACCAGGTTAGTGTTAACTGAGGTCCATGAATTTAGTGATTCTTTATGTCATTTAAATTTGCATAATTACACCTAGTGTAGCAGGATTTCCCCTGGCTGAAACATTCGCCATTCAAGCCCATCACTCCACACTGCAGGAGCCCTTGGTGCAGGTTGATGTGGAGTGGATGAGGAGCCATTAGCAGTTGCTGAGGAGTCAGGTGCAGCTGGCACTGAAGGGAAGTAAGAAGCTCATGTAAGAACAGAGAACAGAGGATGTGTTGCTGAAATTTTGTGAGAGTCTGTGGGTTTCCCACTCTGAATATTGTACAAGAGCTGCTATTCAAAAGTAGAAGTTGGTCCTCCGTGGTGTACCAAGCCTAGCAGGGCAGCAAGAATGGGTGCTATGTAGTGCTACGGGGCTGAAGGGAAATGACTGTGCAGAAAATGACTGTGGCCAAAGCTGAGACAGGTAGCCTATGAGTGCTTTCAACCTTGATTTACTCATAGTGTTTGAAATGGAAAGCTTCTGAGTGGAGGTCATTGGGTGTTATGGGAAGTGATAAGGACAGTCTCTCAGTCTAAGCTTTGCTAGTCCATGCCAACAGCTCTGCCTTCAAACAGACACACTGCTGTGAAGTTTCTCCACAGCTGCATATCTATGACAGCATTTTCTACCTGGCTCCCAGGTGCAACCTCATGAATCTCATGCATCTTCACTCCTTTCATCCAACTTCCTTGCCTGACAGTGTGCATGGCTCTGCCATCATAACCAGGACCTCTGTGGTCAGCATTGAATTTCCAAACTCACCTACAATCAGTGCTCCCTTTGGGTGGCTCTAGAATCCCTGACCACACACACCTCACACCTGCAGGTTTCTCCAAAGCTGCCAATGAGGCTGAGTCTAGATGACATAGCATCTAGTGAGCGTGACCATTAACTGTAATGGCAGGGCAAACCTGTACAAACATAAACCTCTAACAGTCTCTGAAATTCTACATTGCAGACCCTGCACTGCCATTGGCTCCACTGTCGAAGCTCAAGGATACATCATCACATTAGAAGAAAGCAAGGCAGCCACAAAGACAGCCAAAGGGAAGAGATAAGGTAGCAGCAGCGAAGAAGAACTATAAGCAGGCTCCTGGACAAACTGGTAAGTGTGGCATTTGAAACTAGTTGGCTTGTACAAAGCAAAACATTACAACAAGCACTGATATGAAAGAGAAGCTAACTCTCTGAAGATGAAGCAGCTATCAAGTCGTAAGTCTAACTGTGTCTCCTCCGATCACAGTGTTCACCTGCACAGAGTTACCTGCCGATGCTCTCAGGCACGTGGTCAAAAACAAAGCAGGCAGAGGAGTGCCTGAGTCTGGGACAGGTGGGCCTGAGGCCTGCCCTTGTGTCCCCAGCGAACTCTCAGCTCCCTCCTGGCTCCCATCTCCTGGGCTCTCAGGTCCCACCGCATCGCCCATCAGCTTCACAAGCGTCATCCCCAGAAGCGGTGACAGGCTGCGGGCACAGAGCTCTGGAGGTTGCCTGTGCCAGGAGGATCACTGTCATTTGTCTCCCTTCAATCCTCAGTGTCCAAAGCTCAAAATAACCCCCTTGCAAGGCTCCTGCGTGGGGCCAGGCCTGCTGCTGTAGATGATACGCCTCCATGAATAGCACTCGAAGACATTCCTCAGCGGGTAGCTTGCCTTCTATATCTCACTGCAACGTGTTGCCGTGCAGGAGCTGGACAACTGTGCCGTGTCCTAAGATGGCAGATGCTATTCTTATCCCAGAAAGTCTTGCTCTGTCCGGCACAGCTCCTTTCTCAGCTGAAATGTTAACAGTCAGAAGCAGGCTGG
>NW_011099495.1:0-883 GCF_000146605.3 Meleagris gallopavo | reverse complement strand
CAAGGAGGGTGATGAAGTGCAATAAATGGCTGCCCAGAGAAGTTGTGGATGCCTCATCCCTGGAGGAGTTTAAGGTCAAACTGGATGGAGTCCTGAGCAACCTGATCTGCTTCTTGATCTAGCAGTTGGCAACCCTGCCCACTACAGGGAGTTGGAACTAGATGATTTTTAAGCTTCCTTCCAACCCAAGCCATTCTATTATTCTATGATTATGATTCTGCAACTGGAATTGAGCAATCCTGGTAAAAGGACAGAGAGCAGCTGCATAGAAAGGGATCTGGGATTTTTGGTTGACTGCAAGTTAAATCTGAATAAACAACATGGTCCGGCAGCCAAAAAGCAAGCCGTATCCTGGGATATGTCAGACTAGCTGGGCAACCCTAACCCTAACCCTAACCCTAACCCTAACCCTGCACTGCTGCGACCTCATCTCAAGCAATGTTTACAGTTTTGGGCACCACAATATAAGAATGTAAAACTATTTAGAGAGTCCAAAGGAGGGCTGCTTGTGAAAGGTTCTGAAAGGAAGATATATGAGGAAGTGCTGAGGTCACTTGGTTTGTCACCTAGAGGAGACTGAGAGGAGGCCTCATGGCAGCCTACAGCTTCCTCACAAGGGGAGCATAGAAGCAGGTGAGGATCTCTTCTCTCTGGTAACTGTGATAGGATCTGAGTGAATGGTGTGGAGATATGTCAGGGAAGGACTGAATATTAGGAAAATGTTCTTCACTGAGAGGATGGCTGGGCATTGGAACAGGCTTCCCAGGGATGTAACCATGGCACTAAGTCTGCTGGAATCCAAGAATCACTTAGATAATGCTCTCAGAAATATGGTTTAATTTTTAGGTAGTTGTGTGTGGAACCAGAATTTGGAGTTGATAAT
>NW_011099494.1:0-665 GCF_000146605.3 Meleagris gallopavo | reverse complement strand
AGCGAGACTCCTTCTGGGAGGCCTCCAGCTCAGCCTGCGTTTCCTCGTACTTCTGCTTCCATTCCGCCAGGATCTGAGGAGCAACAGATCATGAGTACGGATGTGGCAGTCATGTTCTGCTCAGGAAACGCAGGGCTGGAGCCCAGAATACCTTGTCAAAGTTCTTCTGCTTCTTGTCCAGAGCTGCGCAGGCAGCATTTGCTCGCTCCACGTCAATCATCAGGTCCTCCACCTCATTCTGCAGCCTCTGCTTTGTCTTTTCCAGGGAAGCACATTTGGCATTCACGGCTTCAACGTGTTCCTCTGCATCCTGCAGGCGCTGTGCCAGCTTCTTCCTGGGAGGTTGTAAGCACAATTCCCAGTGAGAAAGCAAATTCTCAGGTTCACGGGAAGCTGTGGTGTGCATCCAGTATGCTACAGCCAGTATATTACAGTGCTCTCTTCAATTTTCTGTTATTAGTTTTTGCCAGCCTTCCCTACTTTCCCTCCGCATACTTGGCCTCCTCCAGCTCCTCTGTGCGCTGAATAGCGTCCGTTTCGTATTTGGTTCTCCACTGGGCCACTTCGCTGTTGGCCTTGGACAGGGCACGCTGCAGCTCACCCTTGGCTTCCTGCTCCTCCTCGTATTGTTCCCGGAGCAAGTCACAGTCATGGCGGGCAGACTG
>NW_011099493.1:0-458 GCF_000146605.3 Meleagris gallopavo | reverse complement strand
CTAAGCATTCAAATACTTTAAAAGAAGTGGCAGTACCAGATTGAGTGAGCTACGGACCAGTAAGGAAAGCTAAACTCTATTCTTTAGGTCTGCTTCCAGGCTACCTGGAGCTACGCCTCCAAATAAGAAGAGAAGGCATTTACCCAATATTTGGACATATATCAGATTCAGTAGGTATGCCTATTGAAACTATCCCAGATACACATTTCATTCATTACTGGGAGAATTACTGATTTTTTATTTTGTTCAATTTTCAGCCAACTTTATCAAACAAAGTAAGCTATTATCCAACCAAGACAGCTCTTGCTCAGAGTAACAACCAGGAAAAAAAAGCATTTAATTTCGTGCTGATAACAATCAGCATGTTTTGCAAAGGTAAAGTGAACACGTGTTGGAAAAAGGGGAAAAAATGCATACTTGTTGGCTGCCAGAATGCAGCATCTCTTTTTCAAACACAA
>NW_011099492.1:0-500 GCF_000146605.3 Meleagris gallopavo | reverse complement strand
GGGAGTGATCCTTCAGGACTGCGGAGAAAAGCCCCCACTCGCAGGTAGTGCAGGAGGCTGAATTCGCAGCTGTCGGCATCGGAATCGCACTCCTTCGCTCTCATGCTCAGAAAGCGGCACTCGCGCTGAACCGCTCTGGAGACTATGCCGTAGCTGGCCGAGAAATCGCGCTTCTCCCCAAACGCCGCTTTCAGCCGTCAGCAGCGGTCTCGCGTTTCTCGCTTGCCGAGTACGAGCCACTTCAGCCGGCTGCTTTCCTCCGACGAGTGAGCGGGCTCCTATCCGCACATCGGAAAGGAGCGGTTTTGCACTTCGCCTTGGCTACATGCAGAATGCACTCGACTAGCTCTGAATACTATGTCTCTGCCTTTATTTCGAGGCAAAATACGTCCCTGTGAGGTTCTCCACTGCTACACTTCTGCTTTCAGAGAGAAAATGTGTGGAAGGGAAAACCCTCTCCAATAAGACAACTTGAAGTTCGAGGAGCGACAGACGTAGTG
>NW_011099491.1:0-1035 GCF_000146605.3 Meleagris gallopavo | reverse complement strand
ATTAATAATCTTCTCTGGTTGTTCGAATATATATATTTTTTCACTTTCTACACATTGCTTCCAGACATTCTTTAAGTGTTACAATACCTTAAAAATCTAAAAAAATATTTTTTAACAGAATTTAGTTTAAAAAAATAAAAATAAATATTATGAATTCCTTTCCCATTTCTGAAATACAAGGTAGAATAGCAGAAGCATTTCAAAAGGGATTTAGAAGCATGTCTTGTGGACAAGGAAACAAATCCTGAACGTGAAATTTCAATAGTTGTATGTAGCTCTACTGAAATGGCGAAATGGTGAAATGGCTAAGGATTTAGGCTTACTGTTCATCATTTTCAGAATTGCTAGAAGTATTTTGAATGGCCAGTTTCAGGAATAGTCTTTCATGACCCTTATTTTCTGAAGATTTTCTTTAGTTTTCGTATGGGAAGTGTCTGTGTTTCCTTAAAAATCTTCCAAGTTGAGCATGGATGCAGATGGTATTCAATAATTACAATGGATCTACATACTAGCTTCATGGTGTAATTGAAGTTACTGTAGAAAAGCAGTAATATTTCCTGTTTAGACTTAAGATTGTCTACTACAAATCTAAAGATCATAATTGATCAAAACAAGTCACAGAATGTGTATACATAACTTTATTTTATCCGTGCTGTATAGATCATCTTATCATAGAGGTGCGTTTTTATGACTAGAAGATCTGTTTAAAATGAGTCTCTCAACTCTCCTTAGGTAAGTTTTTAACTTTCCTTAGATATTTGAAAAACAAGATCTAAGGCTTCAAAATATAGATTTCAAACACAAAGAACAAACTGAAGTTTAAAAAGTTTGTGAAACTTGCTTTGTTCTGTTTTATATATTTATATATATATATATATATATACATATATATATAAATAAAATAGGATCCACTTAAAAGAAGTCCTAAACTAACATAAATATATATACAAATTTTATATATATATATATCTGTATTTGTATTTATTTGTATTTATTTGTATACAACAAATAAATACAAATACAGATATATATATA
>NW_011099490.1:0-2047 GCF_000146605.3 Meleagris gallopavo | reverse complement strand
GTGTAATGTGGTTCACTTTGCTACTGGTGTGAGTTAGATATCAAATACGTGCTCCCACTTGCTGTGACTCAGCTACTTATATTAGTAAAACAAAAACCTAGTGCTTAATTTGTCCACATTCATTTTGCAGTCCAGATATAAGCTTACAATAGTCAGAAACTTCAGAACACGCAGCACTGTTTTTGCTAGGATTTATTTGTTGTCTGGATAGGAATTAATTCTCAACAATAAGATCTGAAGGAAAGTGTATTCACAGTAATGAAGATATCTTCATGATCTTGTTTGTTTCCTCATGCAGTCAAGCAACATACCAAAAGGTTAAAGGACCTGTTTCACATGATGCCTGAAGCAGTGAAGGTAGCTTTCATTGATGCTAGAGCTTACAGCTGACTCTTGTTCAACTTTTTGTCCACCAGGATCTCCAGTTCCTTTTCTGCTTATCTGTGACCTTCCAGTTGGATCCCAGCCCTGCTGTGTGGGGTTACTGCATCCCTGGTTCAGCACACTGTACTTGTCTGTGTTGAATGCTGCAGGGTTTCTGCCAGCCCACACTTGCAGCATGTCATAGTTCTTGCAGTTTTGGCTTTTCAGGCATTTGAACTTCAGCTTGCTGTCATCCACAGACAGGGGTGAAAGACTATTCTGTCCCATAACCTTGCTCATGATCAAAATGCTCATGTTGCTTCACGTAACTGCTCTTGTAGGTTGCTTTAACCACCAGTTAGATTGCAGACCCTAATTGCTGTACTGTGAACTTGGCAGTCCAGAGAGTTTTTTATCTGTCTGTTCACAGTTTTACCTGCCCTGTTTGTTTGCAAGTATGCTGAGTGACTTTGCATTACTAAAATCAAGTTACAGAACATTTACAGCTTTCTTCTTCCACAGAGTCAATCTGCCTCTCAGGAATGGCAGTCAGGTTGGTCAGGAAGCATTTGCTTTTGGTGAACCCATTCTGTCTATTCCCAGCCACTTTCTTGCACTTCAAGTTGTGGAAATGGTCTCCATCTAGATTTGCTCTGCAGTCCTCTGACTCATTAAGGCAACTCTGAGTGGCCTGTATTTCCCTTATTGCTTGTTTTGAAGGCAACGTTTGCTCTTTTTCAATCATCAGCGATCTTCCTGTATTGATATGACCTTTCAAAAGTTGAGAGCACTGTTAACCCCTGCCATGACATTGGCCACCTCCTCCTTCCATTTGTTTGGTCTTATGGACACGTATCGATGCAGGCTTTTTTATGGCATGCTCTAACCTAATATTTTTGTACCATTGATCGTGTCAGGGAGCAGCAGGGACATGCTAACCCCTGAGGAAGGAGTGCTGAGCGTGACAGCAAGGCAGCAGCAGCATCCTCACCAGCAAGGGTACCTCCCTCAACACCCAAGCGGAGAGTGGGACAAGGTGGATGAAAGCGAGAGGTCTGCAGAGGGGTCCACAGTAGGGCAGACTTGAGGTCAGGCTGAGAAATCACATCCATCTCAGGCTTAGGTTTGGAAACAGCAGCCACGGCCAAGCAGCAGCCTGTGCCAGGTGGCCCTGTGCTGACAGCTCTGCTCTGTGGCTGCCTGGGACATCAGGTTGTGGGTTGGTGACAGGTGCCTGTCTAGGCACAGCTCACAGCTCAGCTGCACTGGTGCTCAGGTGGGCACCCAAGGTACGAGCCTTGGCTCACATACACTCCCTAAGTGGGAAGCAACGACCTTCACTGCAGCCTCCAGCAGAGCTTCCTGAGAGAACTGGCCCCAGGGTCACCAGCTGTGCTGTCTGTACAGATGCTCTCCTCCTCCCAGCCCCGCCACTGAGCACAAGGACTTGGAAGACCTGAAGCAGGCCTTGACAATAAAGCCTGAAGTAAGAAAGACATTGAATGTCTCAGCTTTACCTGTGGCCTTCACTGCTCCATCACCAGCCCTGCTCTGCAGCTAACACAGAGCTGTGGGTGCCCCATCCCTGGAGGTGCCTGAGGCCGTGGATGGGCCCTGGGCAGCCCAAGCTGTGGGCGCGCAGCTCTCGGTAGGATTGGAGCTCGATGACCTTTAAGGTCCCCTC
>NW_011099489.1:0-5791 GCF_000146605.3 Meleagris gallopavo | reverse complement strand
GCCGCACGAGCCGCCCTCTCTGCTGGACACGGTCAGTATCTCTCCCTCACTTCTTCTTTTCTTCTATTCTTCTTTCTTTCTGTCCTCCTTCCTTTCCTTCCTTTCTTCCTTTTCTTTTGTCTTTTTTGCTCTTTTGTCTGTTTTTGCTTCCCTTCCTCTTTTCCACAGTTATGTGTACTGATTGTGTTTTGTTCCTGGGTCTTGTCCCATTGTGGGTACTGTATGGATTGCAGGGCTCAGGGGCCACTGCTGCTATTTATGGGCTTGTAGTCGTGCTGGGTACCTCTTGCCCAGATGCACATTGGGGGAGGTGTGGTCTTGTCTTTTATTTTTGGAATGTTCTTTCTGGGTATACATATTTACATGATTTTAGCTCTTGGAATGTTCTTGGTTTATGCTTTGTCCAATTTCTTCTTCAGACTGCTGAGAAGCAGCAATTCATTAACATTGTACTGGTGATAGTTGTGGTAGTTGTGGAGGCACTATTGGCTTCCATTTGTGAATCTTGAGAGTTGTAATTTCTTGTGAAAAAACTGTTGTCCCCATTTTTGGTTGTTCAGTGGTTGAAATGTGATGCAATGTGAGAGCTGTTTCTTGAGGGTTTTCTGCCTGGAGACTTGCACTCTTATATGGGGAATTGAAAGGATGTGCACTGATGTTCTTTCAGTGTTTGCATCAGCAGCCATGCCTTCCCAAAGGTTGTTTGTATCAAATAAAAGGGAGAAAAGAAAGAAAACAACCATGGAAATATATCTGAATAGTTCATGTGAAGCATTACAACTCCTTTGCTTTTTTGAAATAACTTATTTAATCTGTGAGTAGTATTTCCATAAGAATCTGTGGAAGCATTGCAAAACACTGAGAGTTGTCTGGCTAGCATGTGCCAGACACCACGTATATGGCACTGTTTGTCTGATGTGGTTGAGTTTGCTCCTCTGATTGCTGGAGAGGATTAGTGAAAGCCAGACCCGGGTCTAGGTGGATGGGAAATGCAGTTGTGTCTTCTGGTGCAGGTGAATGTGACAGTGGCCCTGAATAGGGCCTGACCATTTCGTTCTGTGAAGGGTGATCTTGGGTGGAGTCTCTTCTTCTTGAGAGTACAATAAATGATTGGGAAGACCATGGGGCATGCTGTAAGTCAAGAATGTGAGGTGTTTGCTTGTATTCTGCGTCCATGTTCAGAGTGGGGAGTAGGGGTTACCTGGAGGCTGCAAGAAATGGGAGTTGGAGGCCTTCCTGATCATGAGATAGTAAATAGCGTGGAAATGCCCTCTGTTTATTCCGTGCTTATGAATATATCTCTAGCATGAATTCTTCCCAATCTTCTGTAATTTGTTGACCCCATATAATGACTTCACTCATTCCTGGGTAATGGAGTGATTTCACTGTTATGTTTCATGGTGATGTGAATGTTTTGCCTTTGTATGCCAGGTAAACTTGAGTTTTGAGGTGAGGCTGATTTAGACCTCGTTCTTTCAGGATCTGAAAACCATTAAGGACAGCAATTCAGTACGCTGTCTTGCTATTAAATTGTCTTCCAGCTGGTGTGTATGGTTTTGACTTCATATGCACACTTGATTTTCCTTCCTAGAATCATTCGGCACTGTCGGACTGCTTTGAAATGGATGCACAGTTTGGCCTTTCTGTACTCTCTTTCTGAGCACAAACTTTCTGCTTATGTCAAAGGTGTTCCAAAGTTAGCTTATCCTACTGGTCTTCTCTGAACCTGATGAATTTTCTGGCATCCATTTTCACTTTGGGAAGAGGAGAAATGAATGAACTTCCTTCTCATAGTGAACCTTGCGTGCAGAGATGAAGAGAAATTCTTTGCTTTCTTCTATAAGATCTATTACTCTATTGGTGGCCACAGATTCCCCCAGTGTGACTTATCTCTGGAACTGTGTTAATCACACCTCAGTTGTCTGTAAATCATGCTGTTGTCTACCAAGTTTGTCTGCTCTTAAGCTGTTTCCTCCTTGTTGCTAATCCTTTTCAGCAAAGGATGGGATTCAAAGTGACCATTGATACTTGGGGTTTCTTTCTACACTCTTTGAATTAATATGAATTTCTTTACTTTCTTTTGGACCAGAAAGTTATTTTTACAGTGGTAGACACAGCCCAAATTATGTTCTGTTTTCCCTTTATGAGTGTGCTGCTAGTGTGTATTGAAATAAAGAATTTTATTTTCACTATTTTATTAGTGAAAAACAGTATGAGGCAGCAATAAGAAACTGTGTTATTTTTCCATATTCCGGAAGACGTTTTGTTAAGGGTTGGCTTTAGAGGATTTTGCAGTGCCAGTTCCATGTATCGCTCAATGCCACTGTGTTCTTATCTCCTGTGAATGCTGATGAAAATTCTTTTCTTCTTTCCTTGTGCCATATGATGTGCTTGTCGGTGGCAAGAGGGCGAGCAGTTCCTCCAGTCAGAGACAGTTCCTTCCTCTGGTATCTGCCCAATAGAGGAAATAGGTTGGAAATGGTATGCAAGGTGTAGAGTTGTGACTGCTTCCTGGTGAATGTTTCTCTCTTATTTTGGGAAAGTTGCTCAGAGTTGCGTCCGTTCTAATGACAGAATCCTTAACAAATCTGATACAGAATTTGGTATCCTTTCTGTCTGAGATCGCTGAGATGACACAAAGTTTCAGAGTGTGGTTCCTACCACTAGGAATACCCTGGTAGCCACCCAGCTGTTCCTGGTGTCAGAGGTGAGAGAAGGGGAGGATCTGCACAGCCTTGGATCGTGGTGAGAGTGAGGCTTAGAACTGGGTCCAGTTGGTGGGATGGATCAGTATCCAGGTGTTGTGTGCAGTGATTCTGTGTCGGGCATCAAGTGTTTGGTGTTGATTGTCCATAGCAGTGAAGAGTCTTGTCTGAGGCAAAAGAGATCCTTGGTAGAAGATGGAACATGACATTGAATAAGAGCTGGAAAATGCTGTCTGAGGTAGAGATCCTATTTGCCACAACGCAGGATAGAGAGAGCCATTAGAAAAGCTAGAGAAGAGGCCAAGCTCACAGTGCTGCTTGGTCTGGATCTTCTCTGAACATCCAAAAATTCAGCTATAAGGCATTTGTGTGAGAAGTTGTATGTTAGACATGATGCCAACTGTATGTGTTTGAAGTGTTTATTTGCTGCTTTTCCAGGGCATCCTCTTGCCTCATGTAAAGAACGACCTAGTAAGCAATAAGTACCAGAGCAAGTATATTCTTTAGTGTAGCATGGGGACTTCTCTAACCAAGTGACTGCTGACAGCAGGGCTATCTGTGACGTGTGCTGAGCTACTGTAGGATTCTGTTCTGTCAAGTACTGCATGTCCCCATTCCCCATTGTCCTAGTGGCATTCCTGCTCTTGAAGACATCTGCTATGTACACATTATTTGCTGTTGTTTGAATGTGGAATGTTGTTGCTCAAAAAGGAGCTTTACCAAATATTGAAGATTGCGCCTGACTTCTTTGAATCTTCCCATGATCTTCCCTCTGTTTGTATTGCTTTTGGGGCTGGGGAAGGAATATGAAGCAAGCGCCCTCTATTTGCCAAAATATTGCCAGACCTAGGTTTTCAATGAAACAGAACAAGATCCTTTGGATTTCTACCCTCCTCTCAGGAGAAAGTCCCCTTCACTGTTCTTCTTCTTTGACTTGGATATGTCATGGTGGCAGTGAATCAGCTGTGATTCACTGGCTGCTGAGTTTTGTATGCCTTTAAATTGCAGATATTTGGGCTTTTTTGCCATGAGTGTAGGGGAGATGTTTGAAAACTCTGCTCAGCTGAGGTTTTCATGGAGGCAAATCCTCCTTAGTTTAAAGATCCCTGTCTGGCTTCCCTTCCTTCTCATGGAAATGCAAATGGGAGCACAGTGCATTTTACAATTGGTAAACCTTGGCTAAAGCTGATTATTTTCTTCTATTATTCCTTGAAAATTGCCCTTTTAAAGCAGTTCTCCATACCATGAGACTGTTTCTTTTTCTGAGCAGGCAGCTATTGAGTATCTTGTAGTGTTGCTCATGTCCAAAGGGTGTACTGTCATCTGGGAGCAGTGTGAGTCCAGTTATTTCAGAACCATCAGAGGCTGTATTGGAACACAAGAGAAGGGATGCTCTGTTCTGTACCCTTGGCTACAATGTCTGTTTTCTCTCTAGCAGCCTTTTATTCCGATTGAAATGTCATGTTGTGTTTTTTGGAGCAAGTTTAATTTAGAAGTTAGCAAAGCTCTAAGATGCTTGAAATTAAACAGCGCACTTTTTGATGACTGGCATTATATTCCCATCCCTATGAATGTGGCATGAATAAGGATGAGATCTAGTTATTCCAGGTAAGTGGGTGAACTTAGCAGGTGGGTAAATAGAAGAAATATATATCTTCATTAAGTATCTCTTTGTGTGGACTCACATGGACTGCTTTGTGGAGAAAAGATCAGCCCCAGGATCTCTTTCTACGCACTGGTAAGCACACTGATCTCTACTCAAAACCACATTGCTGTACAAACCTGCAAAATAAGGGGAAAAAAAAGTACACGTCGACTTCATTTTTTTTCATGAAATTAAGGCATGAGCAAATGTCCCCATATTAATTATTCTACATTGTGCTGTGTACAGTATTACTCAAAGCATTCTTCTATTTGATAACACAGGAAGCTTCTCCTGGAAAAGCCAACAAAATACTTTTCATTGGGCTGGATCCATTTTTGACTCAATTGACCTGTTTGGGATAATAAGGGTGTTTGATCACAGTAGATCCAGTGATGCAAAGAATGGAAATGCAGAACAAAGCATGTTCTGTTACATTCTGAATATGAAAGGAATGTATGAATGAAATTCTCCATCCTGAATGGCGTGGTGTTCATAAGCGTCAGAAAATTTGTAGACAAAAGAATGGAAATGAAGAACAAAGCGTTTTCTGGTACATTGTGAATTTGGTAGAAATGTGATTATGGAAGTCCCAGTCCTTGGTTGCCTTTTTCCCTGAGCTGCTCCATTTGGGAGCATCGCACGATTGAAGGACCACACTTCATCTTCAGTGTCTGAACTTTCATTGTGCTCTGTGTGGAAGGATTTGTGAGAGAAGACATGGTCTGTCTGAATGCTCCATCGGGCAATAACTCTGCCATATGGGAACACAGCTAAGGTACAAAATGGAGGAGAAAGGTACAAAGATAGAGGAGAAAGAACAATTCATTTTTGTGTTTTGAGTTTACATTGTGAGCTCTGACCAGAACGAAAACAGAAGAAAGCACTAGAGAATGACTGTGAACAGAAAAAGAGATCTGTTTCCCTCTTTTCAGTTCCAGCTCAATCCTCACAAGACATGCAACAACAGTCTGCCAATCCCCTCTTCAAGATGTTTTGCTAAAATGGACATGAATTTTATTTTGCTGTAGGAAGCATAAAGCAGAGCATGTAAATACCTATTGTTTTCAGAAACACAAGAATTAAACCACAAGGATTCTAGCGGAGAAACAACAACCACGGTCATCGTGGGAGTTCTCCTACGTCCAAACAAACTAATTCAGTACAATAAATGGTTCGCGAAATCCTCTTAGAGGAAGAGTGAGAATGATCGCTTCGTGCCTGATTTTAAATCAATAGATAAACACATTTACTAAACTCACCGGTTGAAAAGTGCAGAAGGTAAGTAATCTCTTCCATATCAAAGAGAAGGTAAGTGCAAGGAATGCGAAAAAGCGAAGATAAAGTGAAGCCGGCGCGATACTCAGAGAAGCATAGAGAGGCAATTCCCTCTGCGAGCCACATGATGGCGCTCTGAGCTAAGGAACGCGCGATGCGATCCGAG
>NW_011099488.1:0-465 GCF_000146605.3 Meleagris gallopavo | reverse complement strand
AGAACAAAATAACTTCCTAGATATTATGCCTTTCCACCAAGACAAGGAAAAAAAAATTATTTGCCAGCTAAATTGTCCAGAACTGTGAACTTCTAGTAATGATCCTAGCGAAACTCTCAGAAATAAAAGCTGAAAGGTAGTCTGATGAAAAATACCTTTTATTCTCTAATGCTTCTAGCTGTAATAACTGCTTGTGTACTGTTCTCCATTACTGTGAAAATTCTGAAAGCAAAGCAATTGAAAGTACAACTAAGCTCAAAGCATTTGTTTGCTTCCAAGCAAGTTTGTCATGGCAGCTCTAAGAGAGCACTTTTCATTCTGACTCAGATGAAAAAGGAATAGACACTGGAACAATGGACTGCTGTTTTGAAAATGATTTTGTTATGCAAGAGTACAGAAATTCCTTTCAAAATCCAGTAGATAAAGGCTTGCACGGTGAAGTTGGATGCCTAGGTTGGAGTGACA
>NW_011099487.1:0-833 GCF_000146605.3 Meleagris gallopavo | reverse complement strand
AAAATGGTGCCCGTATTACAGAATAACTTACTACCAGACCTGTGTGTAACTTGTGTGCTCTGAAGCTCACAGAGGAATTGCTGACAGCTGGGGATGGCACTGCAAGCTTTGGCAGGGGGCCATTAGCTCACCTTGGTTGCTTTTAAAACATTTGGGTGTCTGTGCCCCTTCAGAATGGACATTTGGAAGATTTTTCCTGTAAAGCACTGAAGGCTCTGAGCTGGGATTGCTCTGGAAGGGCAGCTGTTTTATGCTTTAATAATGTTTTGAATTAGGGACTTGCTATGGAAGCAGTTTCAGCTCTGGTGAATGTGAGATACGAGCACAAAGCGCCCTGCATGGCAAGGTATGGATACCAGCAGTGGTACTCACAGTGCCCAAAATCTGCTGTGGACTCCATGCTGGGGCTGGAGGCTGGGAGGGGGCTGTGTGTGTACCTGAGTACACATAGCAGTGCTCTTCGTTACATCCGCTGCCTGTGCCTCGGGTAAATCAATCCACACCACTTGATTATTCAGTGGTTTTCCAGAGAAAGCAAAAAATGAGGATGACTTTGGGAGAGGTGGGCTGTGTGCTGGTGGAGGAGGGCTGTGAGGTGTTGGCTTTGGCTCTGGAGATGCCGAGCAGCACCGTGCTGAGGGCAGTGTGGGAATCCAAGTGCTGTGGGTGCGTGCTTCTCTTCGCACAGGGCTGGATTTTTCCTCCGCAATGGAAAGGGGCTACAATAGCTGCCATAAACAGATTTCTTATTCAGCTTCTGGTCTCTTCATGCCTCACGGATACTCCACAGGGAGCCTTCTATGCCGCCTGCTTTGAGAAGTGGAAGGTTTTGT
>NW_011099486.1:0-462 GCF_000146605.3 Meleagris gallopavo | reverse complement strand
CACTGCTGTGCTCTGGGCTTTCCTAGAGATGCCCAGTTTATGGCCGTTGTTTGGTTCTTGAGTGGTCTGACTTTCTGCTCAAAGCTAAGTCTGTCAAAAAGCAGTTCATGGCATTGTCCTTGCGACCTACAACTCTGCTGGAAGAGCTGAGAGTGTGGCCTATACATCTTCACCTCAATATAGCTGGAGTGCTCAGATAAACCACAGGATGATGGCAATTCCCGTGGGGCAGCGCGTGCTGCAGGGATGGCTGGCAGCACTCAGCAGTGCTGCACTGAGTGACCAGTCAGCCTTGAACACGGTGAGTGAAGGGAATGGTATCTTCGAGAACCACAGAGTCAGTGAGATGGGAAAAGATCTCCAAGATCATCCAGTCCAACTGTCCATCTGCACCAGTATTGCCCACATCTCTCAGTGCCACGTGTCCATGCTTCTTGAACACCCCAGGGACAGTGACCCCAC
>NW_011099485.1:0-658 GCF_000146605.3 Meleagris gallopavo | reverse complement strand
TTTCTGCCTGTCCCTTCCTGGGACTGTTGTCGTTGTGTGTTGGTTGTGGTCATAATCACAGTTAGCATTCCTGCGCTGATTAGAAATGTGAACTCACGGTTCACCCGAGATCCTAAGATCCATGACCGTGAACGCTCCAGATGAGATGTCCTGGCATTGTGGCCCATTTTGCAGACTGAAAGTAGCGTTGGGCTCTTGTTAAATTTTGTTGCTTCTCCTTTCTTAACAGAGATTGGTGCTGAGCCAAATGGCAATATCTATGTGAAAGTGGTGCAGCAGGTGCGTTCTGAGAGAGCTTGTCAACAAGCAGCAGCTGAAGCTCCTCTCCAGGCCGGAGGGCTTCCTAGAAGAGCAGGTCCCAGCACAGGGGAAGACCTTCCCCCGCCGTGTGCCCCCGCTCCGTCTCCGAGGCCCAGGCTGGATGTAAATGCAAGGGCTTGGAAGAAGGGAGACCAACAGCAGTGCAGCTGCTGCCTGCCAAGAAGAGAGCGAGGGGTCAGAGCGGAGACGGCGTGCCGGCTCCAGCAGCACAGCCTGGGCCTGCCGCAGCGCGGAGCTCCAAGCGAAGAGGTAAGCAGGTGCTGTGGCACCGCTGTGCTCAGCTGCTGCCCTTTTCAAGCACACAGTTTGCTTAGGGTTTGCTTTGCTTTTTCCTTTG
>NW_011099484.1:0-522 GCF_000146605.3 Meleagris gallopavo | reverse complement strand
CAACCAGGAGCAGAAAGAGAGCTTGTGCTGGCAGAATAGAGTCGCTCAGCCGTAAAATTACGCCCTTTTAAAAAACCAAAGCCATTATCCCATTACATCTCCAGCATGGATCCTCAGCCTGGGATTTTTACTGATTGTCTTAACCCGGTTTTTAACCTCCATAAAACAAATTGAATTTTTAAGAATAGGAGTGGTAATTATTTTTGGAAAAAACACTATTGCAAGTGATCAAGGGACCACACTTCATAGCTGGCTCGGGACGGCAACGCGTGCTGATTTCTGGGTTCCCATGCCCTGTGGGTCCCTTCCTTTCCTCGGCAGCTCTCTCGCATCGGGCAGCTCGTGTGGGACACGTCCCTCCTGCCCCTCCCCACGGCTCCCAGTGCGCTGCTCAATCAGATGCATGTTTTTCATCTCTATTACGGCGGCCGTTTTTAGTGGAAACCAAACATCTTCCTTCCGTGTGCTGAGCTCTGACCAAGCAGGGTTAGACCAAAGGTCCTTGAATTTTCTCGCATGGAG
>NW_011099483.1:0-449 GCF_000146605.3 Meleagris gallopavo | reverse complement strand
AGCGCGTATTTTGTGATTCAGGTGATGTGTTATTTGTATGCAGGCCTGGAGCACCCAGGAGAACTGGGGCTATTTTCCAGTCCAGCCAAGGAACTGGATAAGGCAAATAAAGCACAGAAATAGCCTTGTAGAAAATAGAGCTGGAGAACTGTGCACCCATCTGCCACATCACCCATCTGAATAGCCCAGATAAGCAAAGCATAAAATGTTGGCTTCCTTCCTTCTGTCTTTGTCCTTCCCTCTCTGGAAAGAGTTGATTGTGCTCCTCCTGAACACTGAAAAGATGTTTAGGGATTGTGGGAGACTCGGGTTGAGGTCTCACCGACAGCATTTGACTTACCACCTCCTTCTTACAAGGATGCTTACGTCTGCAGTGGCTTGTCTACACGCTGAGCTATAGATCTTCATCTTATACATGGTGTACAGAGACATCAAGTCACAATTCAGTA
>NW_011099482.1:0-424 GCF_000146605.3 Meleagris gallopavo | reverse complement strand
CGCCCCGCAGGCAGAGCTGAGCTGGTTTTCCCATTGTGCTGAATCACACGCAACAGATAAAGTTCCTCAAAATGTTGTTGCCCTGCGGATGAGGGACTTGGGAAAGTTGGGTGGGAGTGAAGGAGGATGAACACCTGAACCGGGAACTGGGCACGGGAGATGCTGCAGCTCCGTGGGGCAGGCTGGAGGGGCGTTCTTGGGAGGACTGTGCTTAATTCTCTTAACTCTCCGGGAGAGTAAAACATGCTTGAAATTTCCTCTGACTTCAGCATGGTGTGCAGCTGTTGGAGCAGGAGCTGCAAAGTTGGTGCTGCACTGTGGTTGCATCCCTTGTGACATGAGGTCCACAACTGGAGCTGCCAGCAGGGTTTGGAAGCACGAGGGGGGTCCCATCAGTGCCATCGCCTTGCTCCTGCATAGCTGT
>NW_011099481.1:0-1302 GCF_000146605.3 Meleagris gallopavo | reverse complement strand
AGAGATTTCTTCAAATATTCACTACTTTCTACCAGCCTTCCCCACTTTCCCTCCGCATACTTGGCCTCCTCCAGCTCCTCTGTGCGCTGAATAGCGTCCGTCTCGTATTTGGTTCTCCACTGGGCCACTTCGCTGTTGGCCTTGGACAGGGCACGCTGCAGCTCACCCTTGGCTTCCTGCTCCTCCTCGTATTGTTCCCGGAGCAAGTCACAGTCATGGCGGGCAGACTGCAAGCTGTGGGCCAGGGCGTTCTTGGCCTGGGAATTAAATTATTACAATAAGGAATTATAGTATTCTGGGAAATCTCCTCTTACTGTCACCTGAACACTGTATTTTCTCCCAAGAGAAACAATGATTTATGCACAGCATGAAAAAAATGAAGCCAAATCTCAGTACTCTACAGAAAGCTGGGAGTCTGCACTGACAGGGCTTAGACTACATGTTCTAGTCATTTATTATGTACTCTTAATTAGATCACTTTTTGAACTATTGGATTTGCATGGAAACCATTAATGGTCTTTACCTTTATCTCTTCTTCTAGTTGCCGCTTCAGTTCTTCAATCTGTTGTGTGAAGGCCTGTTTCCCTCTGGACAGCTGAGAAATTAAACCATCTTTTTCCTCTGCCTGGCGTGCATATTCACCTGGAAAATGTTTATAGTTAGAAAACATTTCAGCAGCCAATCTTAAATTAAATTATGCCGTTAAGGGGAATATCTCATTTCCAAATGAGAGCTGAGGTGTCTAACCAGATTCTGTTTGCAGGCGAGCTCTTTGAGCACTGAGATCACTAATCATGCGCAGATTCTGCTCGTCCTTTGTTTTAAATTCACTCAGTTGGTCTTCCAAAGTGCGGCACATCTTCTCTAGGTTTGCCTAGTTATCAAACGTACATAAGAAAAGAGAGTGAATACCAGTCTGCATTTTATTTACAGAAGGAAAACGTGGCCAGAAGATACACTTTACATATTTAGAGACAATGTGCATTAATTAGGGTTTTATATGTTCAATTTGGAGAAAAAACAGCTGACAGTGTTTAAGCAAGATAAGATTGAACATAAATATACTGTTGACAAAGTGTTAATAAAAGTATTTCTGTACCTTAGCTTTGGAGACAGACTCCATGTTGCTGGCCAAGTCATCAATCTCCATCTTCAGCTCACTCTTCTCCTTCTCCAGCTTCTGCTTGACTCGTTGCAGGTTGTCAATCTGCTCCCCAAGCTCCGCTGTGCTGTCCGCATGCTTCTTCCGCAGGGCGGCAGCCGTGGCTTCGTGCTGCAGCGTGGCCTCTTCGAGGTCACGGC
>NW_011099480.1:0-1180 GCF_000146605.3 Meleagris gallopavo | reverse complement strand
TATTTCCTCACCTCCACCAACCTTCCCCATCCACCCCACGGCTCCAGCTAGGCTCTGCTGAACATCATCATCGCTCTGACAGCAGACACAGGAAGAGAGACAATCTTCAAGCAGAAGTGAAAATATTGACTGCAAAGTAATTGCAGAAAACCACCTTACTGAGGAATACCCTTTGGTTTCATTCAGCTCGTACACGCGTGCGGTGTGGTGGAGGTGTGGAGGAGGGAGGCACACAGCTGCTTCATCAGCACTTCAGTTTCTCGTGCCGTACATCACCCACGTGCATTCGTATTTCTGAATAACTTTTTGAAGAGCAATCAGACATTCCAAGTATCAAAAGCTCCTGAGGAGGCCCAGGCAGGGTTGGAGCACTTCGTTAGCCCTAGGTTTGAATCAATTGATTAAAAGAAGCATCCCTTCCTCCTGTTGGTAAGCTCAGCAGAAGGCATTCAAAGGGGTTTGGGGGTTTTGTTGCAGGCCAGGCTGCTTTAAACCAAGCCAGCCAGCATTGCAGCACCTCGGCCTCCATGATGAAAGCTGCCAGCCTGACATCAGCACTGGTTCAGGCTGAACAAAAAATACCCACCCACACCCTTCAAACTCTTGTTGGCAGCTCTGTAATTGCAGCCATACTGGAAAGGGCATCATAGGATGAGTGTCCTTCCTGGAAACGCAGAGCGCAGGCTTCCGGGAGCAGATGGTAAAAATAGAAATGTGGTTTCTCCAATGATGCTGCATTTCTCAGTCGTATTTCTGAGCCCTCAGCAGAAATGACTATGGCTCAACCAACTACTGCATGCAGCCTGGGCACAAGGGCTTAAGGGCAAAACATCATATGAGCACACAAAAAAAAGAAAAGATCTTGCCCTGATCCTACTTCCACTAATTAAAAAGCTGAATAAATTCTTTTAATTCTTACTTGTCAAGTTTGCCTAGGCTTCCTTTTTGAAAGGACAGCTTTCCTGTCACAAAATTTGGCAACCGCTGGTTCACTCGGCCCTGACTAATCATCTTTCTAAGTGTACCTCCAGCTTTCCTACCCCCTCTCTTCCAGAGAAAGCCAGAATAACTTTCACCCTCCAAACAGCTCCCAGAGTGAAACACCACTCCAAGCTACATCAGCACATCTGCATGTCAATGCCTCTTTTAAATATAAAATGGAGATGTTAGCCAGGAGCTC
>NW_011099479.1:0-529 GCF_000146605.3 Meleagris gallopavo | reverse complement strand
AGAAGAGCGTTCTGCTTCTCTCTCCTCCTCCTTTTTCTTTTTTTTTTCCCTCCCTTCCTTTTTCTCTTTCTCCACTTTCGGATTTTAAATTCTCTCGTGATCTTCAAGGAAACCATGGTGCTTCTCCACCCCTCCCCGGTGTTCACAGTGCCCTTGTTTCTGACGCCTTTTCAGAGCAGAAACTGCCGATCGGTCTGTGCTCGCTTTGAAGCAGCCTGGATGCAGTTTACACTTTTAGTGGGACCCAGTTTTTTGTACTACTTTGTGAATGTTAGAGATGCACTATCCCTCCTCTGGGGCTTTACACGAGCCGCGGACGCGGGCAGGATGCCCCAGGATGGACCCAATATGCATGGCCTGGTGTACGTACTGTTACCGAGCACCCGCTGGGCTGCGGGGCGGCGCGGGTCCCGCACCCCAAATCCACTTCCACCCAGCTATAGTGTGAAGTGGATGGGGCTGAGCTCCTGGCACCGGAGCGGCTGCTGCTCCGCTGGGCTCAAGGGCGGCCCCGCAGGTCCCTCCTCGT
>NW_011099478.1:0-712 GCF_000146605.3 Meleagris gallopavo | reverse complement strand
CCTGGAGGTGCAGCAGCACAGGCTGGTGAGGCAGGGATGGTAGGGATGGGCTGGCCACGAGCCTGCAGGGAGAGGGGTGCCCTGCTGCCTGGTGAGCCCCAGAGCCAGCCTGGAGCAGCACTCTGCCCCGCCATGGCCCGTGAGCATCGCCACAGTGCAGCCTCAGCTTTTTGGGGTATGTCAGAGCAAAGCAAGGAGCCTTGGAGACACCCAGAAGCTCACTCCAGAAGTACACTGGCAGGCAGAGCGGCCCAAAAGAGCTTGTTTGGGGTGCACTGGGAGGCTGTGCAGTGTGGGGTGCAGCCATCGTACCAGCATGTGGCATGGAATTACACTGGCCTGGGAGGGAATGAAACCATGGGGAAGAATACTACAGATTTTGGCCAAAATTGGCAGTGAGGGAGGGAAGAAGGGAGGGACAACATGCAAAACATGCTCGGCCCTCCACCTGCAAATGTCCTCAGATGGCACCTGGCACAGGGGGGGATGGCAGAGTGCATAGCCTGGGACTCCCAGGGCCGGTGCTGCCCACCCTGAGCTGCCGAGACGTGTGTGCTGTCCATTAGCACTGCCATTCTCAGCTTTTCCCACTGGATGAGCACTGATTTTGCCCTGGGTCTCCAGGAGATAGAAGGAATAGGGCTGGCATTGATTGCCTCTTAGGAACTGTGCTCCCCAGCTATCCTGGTGCACAGGTTGTGTGTCCCAGCAG
>NW_011099477.1:0-494 GCF_000146605.3 Meleagris gallopavo | reverse complement strand
CCAGGTTGTGTTTTACCAATGAGCCAAAAGAGGATGTAAGGCTGTAGATGCCACCGCAGTGCATGGATGGGTTGGATTCCACATGCACTCCGTGAGTGCTGCTATCTGTCATACCCAAACCCAAAGAAAAACCATGATTTTCAGGACACCAAGAGCAGAAAAAATACTAATTCACCACTGGCTAGTTTGCTTGAAGCAAATGGATCAGTAACACTTGATACATACCTACATAAAACCAAGGCTGATGGCTTGCAGGGTCTCCGGGGATAGATTTTGTGTCTTTTCTCCTTGGAAATGGCACATGGTTGTTCACCATGTCTTGTGGACAGTAAAGGAAATAGATGGGGACTTTTGCCTTTTTTGGTTCAGTCTCACTTTTGTTGAGGACACCCCCAAATGCTGGTTCTCAGCACCCAAGCTCTGGCCCCTTGCAAGGTTTGTGCAGTTGCACTGTAGCTGCTGTTCCAGGAGCAGATTTGATCCCAGAGGTGATG
>NW_011099476.1:0-461 GCF_000146605.3 Meleagris gallopavo | reverse complement strand
GGACACCTCCTTCCAGACCAGGTCACTCACAGCCCCATCCAGCCTGGCCTCGAGTGCTTCCAGCATGGTGGCATCCAGAACCTCTCTGGGCTACCTGTTCCAGTGTCTCACTACCCTCACAGTAAAGAATTTCTTCTTAATATCTAGTCTAAATTGACCCTCTTCCAGTTTAAAGCCACTTCCCTTCATCCTGTCACTAATAATGTTAAATGTCATTTATGTACATCTGGAATGAGACCCAAGCAGTGTGGAGGGAGCACTGATGCACACGGCAGGGACACGGTGCAGGGACTGTGCATGTCCAGCCATTTGGACCCAAACCCAAAGGACTCCCACGGAGAGGAGCTGCCTCCTCTGCACAACAGTTCCTCCCCCTTCCACCCCATGGGACACTGGGATCCAGAGAGATGGATCAATCTTACCCCGGAGCCACAGGTCTCCTCTTACATGGATGAATGAGA
>NW_011099475.1:0-499 GCF_000146605.3 Meleagris gallopavo | reverse complement strand
AAATACAATATCTAACATTCACAGCATGCAAGTCCTAAGAAATTAATCTCAGTAATAATACACCAGCTATGTTTGTAAAGGGAGAGTCCAAAGCAGTACCTGTTGAGGCAGCTCAATGGGGAACTTAGGGCACAGAGCATAAGTAACTTGTAAGAAGTCTCATGGGACATTTTGAGAAGTTCCTAGAAACAGAACTCAAACCCCTTATCATGCGGTGCATAACCATAAATGCAAAGTTTGAAGGAAGAGAGGATTAGTTCCTATTGTGAGCAAGTGAAAATCTCAAAAAAGAAAACTAGAGGAGTACCCAAATGGACTCGTGAAAGATTTCCCGTCCATACAAATGCACATACATTGTGACAAGACACGCAAATGTATCACTAGGCAAATATTCTTTTGTTGGGTTTTTGTTTCTTTGTATTCACAGAGTAGGATGCAGGTACATTCAGACACTCACATATTACCTAGTGCAATGATTAATGAAAAAACCATAAAATTT
>NW_011099474.1:0-344 GCF_000146605.3 Meleagris gallopavo | reverse complement strand
TGAATTTTTTCACAGGGACCTAAAAAGAACCACATATAAATTTTAAGCTTGCATTCTTGAATGCTGTAATCACACTATCAGAATTTGTTTACACATCTATACAGAACACCTTCCTGCATCTTTTGCTTGGAGTTTGAAAGAAACATTTCAGGAAGAATGCCAATATGGCTCCGTGTCACAAAACCAAAGGAAATTCTGAATGATGCGTGAAGTTTTCACACAGAAGATAATTTCCAGGTTTTTCTACATCAGTAAAACTACACAAAATAATAAGTAGTGTAGCCTTTATAAGGTTTAAAAAAAGGTACAATGACATATTAAATGTAATTAAAGCACTTTCTTAA
>NW_011099473.1:0-456 GCF_000146605.3 Meleagris gallopavo | reverse complement strand
TCTGGATTGCCTTCCTTGTGTATCTATCTGCTCTGCAGATACTATTTCCTAACACCCACATGAATGGTGTAAGCCCTGGTGAGTGTGGATGGCTGCTGGCTTATTGTTATTTGCAAACTGAGCTCAACCAAGGCCTTCCAGTTGGGCTATGGGCTTGCTGGGCTGCATGTTCTAGGAAGTACAGTCATATTTGTTCCAGCTTGCAGGCTGGTCCCTAGTTCTTCAAACTAGAAACTGGAAAATGGTGATGCCCTGCTGAAATCAGTGAAATCTCCTGTTCTTTGAAGGACATCTTGAGCGCAAGTGTACCTTGAAGCATAGGGATGTGAAGAAATCAGAGCACTTTCAATGGATGTTTAGCTGTGATCCAAATTACTGTATCATGTGCAGTCAGATAGTTCTTGTAAAATTGCAAGAGCCCTGCTGTCTGCATGGGGCAACAGCAGCTTCTCTTGT
>NW_011099472.1:0-318 GCF_000146605.3 Meleagris gallopavo | reverse complement strand
TGGGAGCGGCTCGGAGCTTTGTAACCCAGCACAGTCGCTGCTGATGTGGGAGTCGCATCACTGCAGAAGTCTTGGTGGGCACCTGGAGCTGCAGAGCTTCCAGCACAAACCAGGGAGCGCCGTTCCTTGGGTCTGTTTGCTCTGGGGATCTGTGCTGCTGCTCCCCATCCACGCACGGAGCTGCAGCTCTTTGCCCAGGGCCCCCACGCAAGAAACACAATTAGTGGCTCCGTGCCATGGTCAGCACAGGGAGCCCGAATGGCTGAGGAGCAGCATCAAAGCCTCTGAACCACCTTTTTTTCTTTTTTTTTTTTTCCA
>NW_011099471.1:0-344 GCF_000146605.3 Meleagris gallopavo | reverse complement strand
TTAGATTAATCAGATTGACTGTTCTTCTTAGAGTCCTGTAATGAATGCGTGCTTCTGGCTCATGTGTACCTGTATGGTCCATTGGAGATATATATATTTTTATATATTTATTTATATTAGCAGAGCTTAGTCTTGCAAAATAGTGGTTCCTCTTGTAATTCCCTGAAGCAACACCCGAAGTTAGAGATTTTGTAGTAAGCAAGCTGTGTTATGCTTCAACATTGAGATTCCATCCACTGGTGGGTTTGTTACTGTGGTGCACATCTGTGAATCAATAGGCTTGACACTCTCATTTGTGAGTATGGAGAGGCTGTGAGGTAACTGTACATCTTCTTTCTCTTCCC
>NW_011099470.1:0-455 GCF_000146605.3 Meleagris gallopavo | reverse complement strand
GCTGGAAGCACAGCAAGATCTCAGCCTTTGCCTGTGGGCGACAAGCTGTGAGACTTGGCTCTGCACTGTACTTCCAGTTCAGGCTGCAGGCACATCCACAGGGACAGGGACAGCACTCCATTCTCACCCGCTGATAGGTGGTGGGCACAGACCTCAGCCCCATCCCCCCAGTCCTGCCAAGCAGGCTGCACCAGAGAAGAGTTTTGCTGCTCTCTGCTGGCAAAAAGAAATAAAAAGACCAACACAGCAATATCTCACACCAGCAGCAGCCGCACAGACGGCTGTAGACCCACTCACCATTCCACGAGGCCAGCATCTTGGTGTCCAGGTGGGGCCGTGGGCGCTGTGCCCGGGCTGCCTGCAGCCTGTGCCTGCCCTCCTGCAGCGCAGCGCTCAGCTGCCCCGGCTGCAGCCCAAAGCGTGCGGCTGTCAGCTCTGGGGAGGAACGGACAATG
>NW_011099469.1:0-313 GCF_000146605.3 Meleagris gallopavo | reverse complement strand
GAGGATGGTAGAGTGCAAGCATTTGGCTGGAGTCTACCTCAAAAGTACAAACAGGTATTGTGCTCATTTTCGAGTGTAATGGTGGTAATTTCATTGTGAAATTCTGACAGACTAGGGAACTGTTATTTCGTAGCTGAGCTGATTTCAGCACTTTTGTTTTGCTCTAACTTTGACATTTGAAGGCAGCCTTTCTGAAAAAATCCACAAAGCAAAACTCTTTAAGCATATTTAACAAAATTAGTCAACTGATTCTGACAACTGTAAATATCTTTGGATGTCTCTTTTTTTTTTTTTTGCTTAGGTGGCAAATGGT
>NW_011099468.1:0-409 GCF_000146605.3 Meleagris gallopavo | reverse complement strand
GTTTGTAGAATCATAGGATGGCCTGGGTTGAAAGGACCACAATGATCATCCAGTTCAACCCCCCTGCTATGTGCAGGGTCACCCAAATCACCAGACCAGGCTGCCCAGAGCCACATCCAGCCTGGCCTTGAACATCTCCAGGGATGGGGCATCCACAACCTCCTTGGGCAACCTGTTCACTTACCCTGAGTGAAAAACTTCCTCCTATTATCTAACCTAAACCTCTCCTTTCAGCATGGAGCCATTCCCCCTTGTCCTATCACTGCCAATGATACTACCCTGAATGCTGATGACTTGCAGAATGTCGGTATGAGAAACCCACTTGTGCCTCAGTAAGATCTGGTTGCTGTGCTGGGAAAATGAAAGCCCAGATTTTCAGCTCATCCCTTCTGTTTGCACCCGCCCATCA
>NW_011099467.1:0-1193 GCF_000146605.3 Meleagris gallopavo | reverse complement strand
GTGGTACGTCCTTAGCAAGTTTTGATCTGAGTGTGCTCCATGTGTACATCCAGATTATGCAGCAGTGAATCAGTTGTTCTGATTAACATTAATTCTAGTTAATATTAATCATTTTTAAATTAATTATGGTATTTACTATGCAGACACTTTCTCGCTCATGACATGGAGTGTTTCTATTTTCTGGAACTTGATTATACTGAAAAATACAATCTTCACCCCGCTGAGGCAGAGTGATCATTATTTTGTTTGAAAGCTGCAGCTGAACGTGCACATAAATGGAATTAACACAGCATGACTATGAGATATCCTATAAACAGGGCCCTCAGGCTTGTTGCAGGGAAAAATCAAATGTATTTTATTACCTTTATGAATACCCAAATGTGAGCAGGTTCTGAAGTACAGAGAGAATCATAGACGCTGACAGCACTTATGAAAGCAAGTAGTGATAAAGGAACTGTAAACAATTTTTTGAGAAAGATGAGTTTCATTTCAAATGAAAACTCTAGAAATGAGCAGGAGGAGCTGACTTTGACAAGCAGGAAGCTTAGGTGCATTCTAGCAGAAACGTACAAAGTCTCCTAAAACTCATGACAACAATGTGTCAAACTAAAAAAGCCCACTTAATGGCATCTGATAATAGCTATTAGCTACTATTACAGGATGCAACAGGTTCCAGCATGAACTGAGGCAAAATCAAAGCATCCATTTCTTCTTACAAACTTTAATGAGCAAACACTTCCACGCAGCCGTCACGCTCAGTTCTGCAGTCTTTATACGTTCCCTTTTCCTGGGCAGATCCTCGGGAGGAGCTCGCCATCTCTTGCACACATCTCAAGGGCTGTTTAAATTTCCATTTTCGGCTGCAGGTTACCACATTTCCATATTGCCAAGGGCTGCTAAGCAGAGCTGAAATTTCTTCTATTCTTCCTTCTCTGTCACAGTGTTTGGGGATAAAGCAGGACACATCTGCTTTTCATCCACACCGACACGCTGATCAGATCCCACAAGGCTTTCCTGCTCTTCCCCCCGCTCAGCTCGCTGCACAAACGTCCGGCTCTGAAGCGGTGCACTGAAGCCTTCAGGCTGGCTTTCCACGTAGCAGCAGCACTGTGCTTCCTCTGCTTCCATTGAAACAGCAGCATTTGAGTGGAACAAAATTAGATCAATGGTGGGCATGTCCATGCTGTGTGATG
>NW_011099466.1:0-359 GCF_000146605.3 Meleagris gallopavo | reverse complement strand
CCAAGATGTATTCCTGGACTGGGGCAATAGATACATTATACTCCCGGGTGGGAGACGCCCAACTCTCAGTTTCAAGCATGTTTGGGTGACAGGAATAGTCTGTCCCCTAAACCACCAATCATCACTCTAATAGTCTGTCCCCTAAACCACCAATCATCACTCTGTCTCCATCAAATTTAGGCAGATCTCCGTAGATAATTGATATTTTTGCTCCTGTATCAACAAGTGCCATAACACTCTCTGGACCTTTTTCCAGGACCAGAAACTCTACATAGGGCCTCCGGTCCCTTCTGGAGGCCCTAGGAGGACTGACATCCCTCGTCACGCCATGAACTGAGCCAAAGCCAAGTCTTTTGTTT
>NW_011099465.1:0-466 GCF_000146605.3 Meleagris gallopavo | reverse complement strand
AAAGCGTGTCATCGTTGGCCAGGGTGCAGGTAGCATTTTGGTGTTTAGTGCACCTGTTTCTGCACATGGAAAATGCTTCATAAACTCAAATAATCAAATCTTTGCAGAAATAGTGCAGGAAAGGGATGGTTGTGGTGTTGTTTCTGCTCCAGCGATGGGTGGAGAATGGTGAGGGCTCGCTTGGAACTGAGTCCCGACTTCCCATATTAATTGATGAAGGTGCTGATTGTGCTGCCTCTTTCTTTCTGATTTGACAAACTGACCCCTGCACAGTCTTCAGAAGGGACCTGCAGATGGGCTTATCCTTGTTCCCAGGGTTCTCCTGCTCGCTGGAAGGTCCAGGTGGTGCAAGGCGACTGCAGCGGCTGTTCATCAGCATCCGCAGCACAGGGTATAGGGAATCTCTAAAGCATGAACAAATTGGGAAAGGGTATAATGGTGTGCAAAACATTTTCTTTTTTTTTTT
>NW_011099464.1:0-461 GCF_000146605.3 Meleagris gallopavo | reverse complement strand
CAGACAGGAAATGAAGCAGGGAAGCTACCTAACAGCTACCTAACCCTGCTGAAGCATTAACTGCAGCTAAAGGAACAGGACATTATTGATTCAGTGCAGTCAATGCTTTGTTTTGCTTTTTTTCCTGGAAATTGCCTCCCACATTCCAGGGGAGCAGCCCACACCATCAGACAGCTCCCAACCCACCACATCCCTAGCTGCTGGCCTGGATGGAAATGGCCAATTGCAGAACACAGGAAAAACTAAGTACATATTCCCTCACCCCAAAAAGGTAGTGTTAAGAATACTAAGTGTATGGAGTAATCTTAGCTAGTAGGTTAGTAATGTAAAGAAAATAGGAGATAAATGTCCAGCATCATCAAGAGGGTCTCAGTCAACAGACCCCAGAAAGCAACAGTCATAGTTCAGGAAAGCACTGTGGTTGTGTGCTTGTGGATGCTGGCACACATGTATGCAGGGAC
>NW_011099463.1:0-431 GCF_000146605.3 Meleagris gallopavo | reverse complement strand
AGGTTTGTGCTGAGGAGCTGCATGCAAAAGAAACTTCCCCAGGCACTGAGAGCAGGGTGGTGGGATCCATGCACCCAGCAGCACATGTCCAGCAGCTGGGCCAGTAGTGGGAAGGCAGTGGTCCTGAGGCATAAATGACCCAGGGATAAGATTTTGGGCATTTCTTTTGAAGCCAAGGTACTAACACTGCCTGCCTCTCTGTGATCCCTTTTCCCACCTCTGAAGTGGAGATTGGCACTGCCACAAAGGGCAGGAGGGGCTCAGCTGCCCCAGTGCAACTGACTGAATATCTGAGTTGTATGACACAGTCTAACACAGCTCCTATACAGGTGAACAGCCCAGATCCTACAGTAAAGGAGATAGCAGCCCGTGTCCTAGCTCAGCTGCCCTGCCCCACTTCTGGCAGCACCCCCTCACCCCCACTCTCCGCT
>NW_011099462.1:0-376 GCF_000146605.3 Meleagris gallopavo | reverse complement strand
GAGAGCAATACGTCTGTCGCTCCTCAACTTCAGTGTCTTATTGTAGAGGTTTCCCGTTTCCACTCTTTCCTGTCTGAATGCAGATGTGCAGCAGTGGAGAGCCTCACTGGGACGAATTGTGGCTCCAAGTAAAGCAGAGACATAGTATTCAGAGCTAGTCGAGTGCATTCTGCATGTAGCCAAGGCGAAGTGCAAACCGCTCCTTTCCGATGTGCGGTCTGGAGCCCACTCACACATCGGAGAAAAGCAGCAGGCTGAAGTGGCCTGTTCTCGGCAAACGAGAAACGCGAGACCGCTGCTGACGGCTGAAAGTGGTGTTCGGGGAGAAGCGCGATTTCTCGGCCAGCTACGGCATAGTCTCCTGAGCGGTTCAGCG
>NW_011099461.1:0-489 GCF_000146605.3 Meleagris gallopavo | reverse complement strand
CCGGACCTACCTCCTCCAGTTGGTTCCAGCTTCCCTTGGACCTCCTGACAGCGTGCAGCAGTGCCTTTCTCTGGGGGTGTTGTTACTGTGCTTGGAATTCTGTGTTTTCCCCCGTTAAAAAGAAATGAACTCGTAAGGAAGTGGGGAGCCTGGCCTCTGGTGGCTGTGCCGGAGGATACAGGCTTGCAGCATGGCTGGGAGGGAGGCTGACGTTCTGATAGAGCTGGGGGGGGAAAAAAAACAAAAACAGAGCAGCTTTTCGGGCCACACCACGAGCCAGCAATTCCTCCAGCCTCCTTGCACCCGAATCCAGTGCTTCAAAGCAGGCAGGGAGGGCTGAGGTCAGAACAGCAAGCAGGGCTCTGTCACGGATACAAAACCCAGGCTGTGCTGCTAACAAAGGGGAGTGCTGGGCCAGCTCAGAGCCCTGCAAAGCACAGCAGACACCCTCTGCTCCGACAGCGGCTGTGCCTGGGGGCAGCGGCGCGG
>NW_011099460.1:0-741 GCF_000146605.3 Meleagris gallopavo | reverse complement strand
TGTGGCCCAAGCAAGACAAAAAGTTGGACATCCATGATCTACTTTCTAGTATTTTAAAACTGTACCACCTTGTCCTATCAGTACACTCTCTGATAGAGTCACTCCACATCTTTCCTATAGGTCTGCTGATAGAAGTGGAAGTCTTCTACAAAGTCTCCTCAGAGCCTTCTTTTCTTTAGGTCTTCAAGTGTCATAAGTTTTTAGCTCTGAGAAGAATTGCTGGCAATGGCACTGCCAACAAGACCAAAGGAATCTTACAGAGATGTTGTTAGATGTTTCTGATACCAGAGGAAGCCTGTTGTGGCTACATCGTCTGATTTTGTGACTTATTTTGTTGTACTTGTTTTAAGGTACTGTGATGTGTTACGTTATTTATATAAATGACCAATGGCACTTAAAGAAATAGCTCTCTAAAGAGAGTTCTTCAATTTTTGCCTGAATAGCTAGGAATATATATGGTTAATGTATTTGGCTTTCTTAAACTAATTTCCTGAACACAGTAATATTTGTGAGCATGTGTTGTATAGCATTTATTGAAAAATTGTAAAACCAAAGATGAAGCTTAAGAGATGAAGAAGCATCACACTCACCAGAACCTGTTACTGCATTTTAATTCTGCCCACAAACTACTGAAGTACACATCCTTAAAAATACTTGATTTTGTGCAAAATGTCTGATTATTACACTCATGACATTTAGACGGTTTTTTGTGTGTTTTTTTTTTGTTTGTTTGTTTTGTTG
>NW_011099459.1:0-445 GCF_000146605.3 Meleagris gallopavo | reverse complement strand
TTCATAATAGCTCACATGGAAGGGATGGTAAGCCAATAATTTGCTTTCTGTAGAACAGGGGATAAGGTGTTCTCCCATCCTTTATCTAGCACACGAGCTCTGCAGTGGAGATATTCTCTTCCTATATAGGCTTCATATCCTACCATAAGCTCTTTTTGTGGAATTTAGCCTATAATAATTATGCAGTTTTGATATTGGTTCCTTTCCCTGTGTAGTGGCAAGAAGTGAAATGTAGTGGAGTGCCTGGTGAAAGGTATGGTGAGCAAAATGGTAGTGGCAAAAACCAACAGGAGGGCATGGATGCTACTGGAGCAGTGCTTCCAGAAGTGCCTTAGGGCAAAGCACTAAGGGTAGGGGGGGACTGAGGCCAGGACCTGTCCAGCTGAAAGTCAATTAAAAATGAAAAATACAAACAAGTAGAAACAATGGGGTTAGCTTACAGCAG
>NW_011099458.1:0-417 GCF_000146605.3 Meleagris gallopavo | reverse complement strand
ACCGATGCAAGAATAAAGTGCTGGGGTACAATGCTGGGGTTGCATCAGTGCTTGGATGCAATGCTGGTGTGAAGTATCTGGCTGCACCGATGTGAGAATGCAATGTCGGGGCTCAATGCTGGGGTTGCACCAGTACCTGGATGCAATGCTGGTGTGCAGTGCCTGGCTGCACCAATGTGGCACTGCACCAGAGCCTGGGTGCAACACTGGGGTGTAATGCTGGGGTTACATCCCAGGGGTGCCTGGATGCAGTGCAGTGCCTGAGTGCACTGATGTGTGGATACAAAGCTGGGGTGCAATGCTGAGATTGCACCCATGCTTGGATGTACTGCCATGGGGTGTACTGCTAGAACACAATGCCAGAATGCACCCGTGCCTGTATGCAATGCTGAGATACAGTGCTGGGGCTGCACTTGT
>NW_011099457.1:0-302 GCF_000146605.3 Meleagris gallopavo | reverse complement strand
ATGTGGCCGCTGAAGGCTGGCAGCAAAGCTGTGTTGTCCAAAGCAGACCCTCAGATTTCCAGGTCTGATCAAGAACGTGAACTGACCCTACATCCTTGGCTAAGAGGAGGACAGGATACATCACAAGTGATGGGGTTTGCAATGGTTTTGAGCTCCAAGGAATGGCAGCTCCCTTCGCTCCAGTCCCATCAGCACAAAGCTGAACCTCCCCAGCCATGCTGCAAGCTGCACCAGCTGGGAGAAGCAGCCACCCAACAGCCACTTCTTTCCCGTCCTCGTGTGTCTGCTCCCTGGAAAGAACC
>NW_011099456.1:0-493 GCF_000146605.3 Meleagris gallopavo | reverse complement strand
ACCACCAGACCATGCTGCCCAGAGCCACATCCAGCCTGGCCTTGAATGAATGTTGCCTTCTCAGACCCAGTCCTCCCCTCAGATGAGTGATGAGCTGTTCCCAAAGCAGATGTTGGATTCTGAATAGCTGCTGGAATTACTGAGTGCTTACCTTAGGGGCACCAATAAGAAAAGTGCTTCCTTAGGAGAGCCCATAAAAATGGCCCCAGTGTTTAAGGCTACCTTCATAAAGTGCTAGTGATTTTTTTTTTTTTTAGACTAATTTTGTTATTTTAGTTACAAAATAGATTATAAAAGTAATTTTTTTGTTAATTTAATTTTTAATTTCTAACTTTTTTTCTTTCCCTAACTTTTCTAGTGTCTGTCAACTTGTCTTTCCTCTCCTGTATCGAGGAATGGAAGGCAGCTTCTCCCAGAAGACAGGAGGCAGTGCCATGCCTGCCTTGGGTCCACCTGGGCTACAATCAGTTCAAAGAGCCGCCTGCAGAACTTC
>NW_011099455.1:0-493 GCF_000146605.3 Meleagris gallopavo | reverse complement strand
GTAGGAAGACTTGCATTGCTTCGTCTGGCATGCCTGTGCCAAGTGAGTTACAGCTCCCTTATACAGGTGCTGATGTGGATGGTTAAATGCAACTGCATGCACAAAAATCTGATTTACCTGTGTTGCAGGGGTAGCTCGTGTATCTCGTGTGGTAGTTTTGTGCCTAAGGTAGCAAAAAATCTGCACTCTGTAGGCAAACTGAAGGTTAGCTGGAGACTAACTTAGTGTGCGGTGATGCTGCTCACACCAGAATTTGTCTGCCGACTAACTGGATTGCTTCTGGGAGGTGAGCAATATTAAAGTCATCATTTTTCCTTGCTGTCAACTGGATCAGGTGCTTTTTCCCCTTACTGACAAGTATCTAATAAGCTCAGATCCGATTACTTTCAACTTTTGGAGGTACTGTTCTTACACTGAGAGCCCTTTGGTCCTGTGGATAGATTTCTCATTCCGTCAAAGAGAGCGTGTGTGGAATAGAAAATGTTTAACATTG
>NW_011099454.1:0-426 GCF_000146605.3 Meleagris gallopavo | reverse complement strand
TATCTATTTGATGTTAAGATGCAGAATAATTCAAGATTATTTTTTAGAGATGTGAAGCAGAAAACAATTTATATGGTTGTCAGGTAAGTGGAGTACCTGTAAGAGTGGAAACAAGCAGCTTTTCCACCTTTTACGGAGGAATGTATTGACAGTTTCCCTGCTGATACTGGATTGATAGAAAGCAATGGCATAAAAATGAGACTGAAGTACTGTGTTTATTTTGGAAAGGTGTCTGCATGTTTCCCTTTATTCTGCATTTACCAGACTTTCATTTAAAAATAACTTTCTCCTCCTTTCCTACCAGGAAGTTATCAGCTACCGTTGTGTAGATCTGTGCTGACACTTTAATTCAACCTTGCTGAGAACTGTCTACTTTTAAATTGCAGTGGCAGCAAATCCATAGACTCTAGATTTTACTGAGGGTCA
>NW_011099453.1:0-782 GCF_000146605.3 Meleagris gallopavo | reverse complement strand
ATGGAGAAGATGTGTGGAGGGGCCTCCTGGCGCTTTTTGCCTCGGTAGGCCAACACCACCTCCGGGTTGTACACCGGCAGCCACTTGTAGGGGTTGACAGTGACACAGAAGAGGCCCGAGTAGGTCTGTGAGGAAGGGACACGGCACGTTGGCTTCCACTCAGCCGGGCACAGCAGTCCTCCCCAGCTACGCTACCCAAGGAAGAGAGCTGCTGGTACTTACATAGATCATCCAGGCTGCGTAACGCTCTTTGAGGTTGTACAGCACAGCGGGTTCATGGAGGTGGGTCATCATGGCCATGTCCTCAATTTTATCGTACTTGGGAGGGTTCATGGAGAAGACCTGATCTTCCTTCACGGTTAGAGTCTAACAGAGGAAAACAGATCTGTTAATGTCAGCTAACAGTTGAGAGTAGTTATTACTTTCAGTTCTGTTTTCTTCTCACCTCTCCAGCTTCAGTCTTCACAGTGACCTTCCCAGATTCTTTGCTTTGGATTGTCCCTTTCACAAAGGATTCTTTGGGATGCACCACAAAGACAGATGTCTTGGCATCAAAAGGCTTGTTCTGGGCCTCGATTCTTTCCTTCTCTGACTTTCGGAGATAAGGAGCGGCCTCTCCAAAGGCGGCCATCTCAGCATCTGGAGAAGCCATGGCTGCGCTTACACAGGAAGCACAGTCAGAAGAGTGCTCTGTAGGAAAGGAAATATGCTCAGTCAGTGAGTATACTGTTCTGTGAAAGACAGAAAATCTACAGTACACAAGCATATAATATCTAAAATAT
>NW_011099452.1:0-328 GCF_000146605.3 Meleagris gallopavo | reverse complement strand
TTATTTCTTATCTCACTCTCTCCTTTCATCACAAAGCAGCCTCGCCTAGAACAAAATAAATAAAACAATTTCCTGCTTTTATTCCAGGTTTCTGATAATAAGCAGGAACCAAAAGCCCTGTTAATTTAATACATTATGGCATAGCTGCTCAATAAAATGCATCAGTGAAAAATTCTGCTGCACCAGGCAGCATTCTAAGGAGTGATGTTGTACTAGAACTCTATCACAGGAATTTCTACATGTGTAGTTATACCTGACATGAGATAGATAAGAACATGTACAAGAAATGTTTGGATTTTGTGTTGAGGGATATGGTTTAGTGAGAACT
>NW_011099451.1:0-402 GCF_000146605.3 Meleagris gallopavo | reverse complement strand
CCTTAATTTTTAATCCTTGCACTGAATCGTGAACTTCTTCTGTTCTTGTTGTTTAGAAATTCAAATGTCATTATGGCAGCGATATTCTTTTTCAGATAAATTCCCTAGTGTGTGTAACTTTAAGAAAGGAGAATGGTTTTTTCTTTGTATGACCCTACTAGGTAATGTGAAATGTTACCAAAATATTGGCTACAGGTATGGTTTAACTATTTTAAATGTTTAAGAAACTATGAGGAATGTATGGGTTGTTACCCTTAATAAGCTAGCCTACAGTTAAATTGATGTTCCCTATGACTGACTGCAAAAGAAAATGTTAGGTAGAATGACATTTTATTCTTGTAAAATGAACACTCAAAAATGGTCTGTGAGTTAACTGGCTTATGATCTGTGTGGTTTTGATAT
>NW_011099450.1:0-507 GCF_000146605.3 Meleagris gallopavo | reverse complement strand
AAATTGGCACCTAACACAACTCAAAAGGGTGAGAACAAGCCCTCAAAAAGAACATAATGCTCTTCTGACTTTTAGAAATCTTTATATACGTCACTTAGTGTCATTTTCAAATACCTTGAAGGGATCATAAAACTTTGCTCATCTCTGATCATTGTAGCACTTAGAAGAGGAAAGGTATGAACAGCCATAACCCTGGCACATTTTTTAACTACACTCAGGACCAAAGGGGATTGTAAGATGGAAGCTTTGATAACAAAAACATAAAGATGTCATTGTCAACTATCTCAAAGTATACATGGTTGTTTTAAATGTTACATAAGCCTACAGCTAAGGAATGGATCACAGTTTCCTACACAGTATTTCTGTTAATGAACACTTTAACTCCTTCATGAACAAATATTCTTTATCCCACAATTTGCATTCATGTTGTGCTTATTATCACAGAAACAAAAGCTTTGTTGAATATGAGTTGGTTGCAGATACAGGCTAGGCTGTCAGCTCTGCTCT
>NW_011099449.1:0-413 GCF_000146605.3 Meleagris gallopavo | reverse complement strand
TGGAGTCATAGCTGTGATGTCAGACTGCAGATGATTGGAACTGGTCATGCCCCTCCAATAACAGGAGCATCCATGCCCTGCTTGGCTCCATGCTTACTATTCACTGCAGAGGGTCTTACACTGCCCTCCCCTCCCAGCCCCCAGCTGCAGCAGGTTGGGGTCAACCTGCACTCACTCTGCATGACTGCAGGCAGGCATAACATACAATGGAGACTTATTTCCAGGGCTAGAGCCAGGCTTTGGATCAGTCACTCCAGCAGCTGTGTGTTTGGAGTGCAAAGCCCACAGTTTGGATCCTCTTGCTGCCTCTCCCCCTTTCCCAGTGGAGCAGACTCGATGCAGGCTGCTCCCCCCATGCAGTGCGGCTGTGCGTGGGAGCTGTGAGCAAACCTGCTTGGACTTTGGAACTTCCC
>NW_011099448.1:0-355 GCF_000146605.3 Meleagris gallopavo | reverse complement strand
TCAGCTCCGACTACGGAGCATGCCAAGAAGCACATCAAGTGGAATCATCCAAGCAGACCATCTTTAGCAACGGCCTCCAGCCGGATGAGTAACGTTATGCCATTAGTCAACTGGAGGTGCTCTCCCTTGATGCAAACATTACAGAGATGGTTAAGAAGTCTGTCAGGAAAATTAATATAGAGATAAAGCACTACAAACAGCAAAGCTTTTTTTTTTTTTTTTTTTTTTTTGTAATAAGCATCAAGCCTGTGTGGAAAAAATTGGTAAAAACTGGCTAGCGTGACCACTTCAAAGCTTCTGCACGATTTTAAATTCACTGGATGTTTAGTAAACCTGCAGTCATTTTCAAGAAGGG
>NW_011099447.1:0-878 GCF_000146605.3 Meleagris gallopavo | reverse complement strand
GTGATGATCCTAGAGATCTTTCTTCACCCTTAATGATTCTGTGATACAGATCACACTTCCCACACACACAGTGGATCTTGGGAAAAAAGTGGCTGTGAGTGAGTGCTTTACACCAGGTATCAGAGTTCAACCAATTAAACAGTTTGAAGCCACATCAGTAGCCCAAGCTGGTCTGTCACTTGGCCACAAATGTTCCCCACTGCCTCTGGCTTGGAGCTGGACCACTTCTAAAAGTACTGCTGCCATACTTATGAGTTTCAAAAGCACAAACGTTTAAGTATTGCCTTGGTTGCAAACGTGTGAAGAAACCAGTGGGAACACTCAGCAACCACATCAGGATCTCTGTTTTCATCACATCCAATGTCTATACTCTTATCTGTGTAGAAACAGGTTCTGGAGCACAGGGAGCAACAATGGCAATTTATTAACAGCCACCTAAGTGCATCTTTGGATGATAGCTGCAAAGAGTCACCTACTAATCTCTTGTGAAAAGAGACAGATTTCTGGAAGTCTGCTGATATGCAGCATCCAAATCTTCACAAACCTCAGGTCTGGCAGATTACTGCTATTGGTATGTTAAAGAATTCCTGTTTGGCAGATCTATTTAGCTCAGGGAACACACCACTGATTTCCACATTAGAAATTCTACTCTACAAGCTTGGAGAATAGATATATCCTAGTGATGGCTTGCTATAGTTGATGTTCTTGGAATGTACTGCCATGCTGCACTATTACAACACCTGCACACATCACTAAAGTCATTCAAATAATTACAACTTACCAGAACACCCTCAGCTTCTCAACTTTTCTGATTAAGCCCAGTCACGTCAGAGACTTGCACACAAGGCTGAGCATGCTTCTCACCCAGCCACGTCGGG
>NW_011099446.1:0-2365 GCF_000146605.3 Meleagris gallopavo | reverse complement strand
AACACTTGAGGATCAAATCATCAGTGCCAACCGCTGCTGGAGGCCTTTGGAAATGCCAAGACTGTGAGGAATGACAACTCCTCACGCTTTGTATGTCGCTACTCCCCTTACAGTAATGATGGGGCTAGTGATATTCTTAAATAAGGAGTTGTCCAAAGAAGCCATCCAGGTTGAATGCTCCTCTGTTTCCTCAACAGGGTAAATTCATCAGAATCCACTTTGGGGCCACAGGAAAACTGGCTTCTGCTGACATTGAAACTTGTAAGAGATGCTCCTGGCCTGCTCCATTCCTTCCCAAATTCCCACCTCCGTGTCCCATCTTGTACCTAACTCTTTTCTCCTTCCTTGACAGATCTGCTGGAAAAGTCCAGAGTTACTTTTCAGCTCAAGGCAGAAAGAAGCTACCACATTTTTTATCAGGTCACCTCCAACAAGAAGCCAGAGCTAATTGGTAGGAGACATCTCTGAGCTTTTTGGAGGAAGATTACAGAGCAACAATTGATAACTTTATGAAAAGAATGAAATGTAATCTGTGAATATCCATTTGTTTTCAGAAATGCTCCTTATCACCACCAACCCGTATGACTACCCTTTTGTGAGTCAAGGTGAGATCACTGTCCCCAGCATTGATGACAAGGAGGAGCTGATGGCTACGGATGTGAGTAGTGTATAAAACAGGTCAACTGTTATAGGTCATGTATCATATTCAGACAAATATTTCACTATACTGAATCTATTACCAGAGTGCCATTGACATCCTGGGCTTCACTGCTGATGAAAAGACTGCCATCTACAAGCTGACAGGGGCTGTCATGCACTATGGGAACTTGAAGTTCAAGCAGAAACAGCGAGAGGAGCAGGCAGAGCCAGATGGCACAGAAGGTATTGTTAAACTCAGTAGCTAATGGTCCTTTGAGCCACTCTGTGTCTTAGCCAAAGTTGGGCTTTAGAATCCCAAGGAAAACAGTAAGTCAGAAGCAGTCCCTTCTCCACCCATTGTATCAGTTTCTCTGATGTAAAATCTCTGGATTTGTCTATCGTATTCCAAATTAACAATTTAAACTGTCCTGTGTACACTGCCAGGAAGACAGCTCCAGCTGTGGATATCTTTTCTGAAATGTTACTGCTCATACTTCTGTTGGACATATCTTACAACCCTTGCGGAACAGTAAAGTGGTTCAGCCCTAACAAAATGGGTGGCCGTGTTCCTTTTCTCCCTTACCTGTCAGATGCTCAGGGAGCTCTGTTGTGAAAGGTGCATTTGTTTCCCCTCTGCTGGGGTAGGATCTTGAAACCACGTCTCCAGTTTTCCCACTGTTGGCTCCTCTTACCAAAGGACTGGGCAAAAGGTGGGAAGTACTGCAGTTGCATCTGAGAAAGGACAGAATCCAATGAGTTTCACTCCTGAGATATGTGCATACCACAAACGTTCAGCTTTCAGTTTTGTAAAACTTTAACAAAACATCATTACATTTTGCGTGCGTCAATGAAGAACTTCAAATATAAGTTCTTTCAAAAAGCTCCACACACATAATGGCTTTGATGTCACTGAGATTCTTTCTGCAGTGCTTAGAGAAGACTTCAAGATACAAAATGTTAGTAATGCTGAATTCTTTTCCGTCTCTCTTTGCTGTTTAGTGGCTGACAAGGCTGCCTACCTGATGGGCCTGAATTCAGCTGACATGCTAAAGGCACTGTGCTACCCTCGAGTCAAAGTTGGAAATGAGTATGTGACCAAAGGTCAAACTGTGCAGCAGGTAAGAAACAGTAACCTGAAACCATGCTTTGAATTAAGAGCTCTTTGATTCTCCTCTGCTGTGCATGGTAAATGCAAACATCTGCCTTTGCTTTAGGTGCACAATGCTGTAGGTGCTCTGGCAAAGGCTGTCTATGAGAGGATGTTCTTGTGGATGGTTCTTCGCATCAACCAACAGCTGGACACCAAGCAGCCCAGGCAGTACTTCATTGGTGTCCTGGACATCGCTGGCTTTGAGATCTTTGATGTGAGTAACAAAGATTTGTAAGAGCTGCTTGGAAGTCACAACTGGGTGTTATGACAACTTTAACATCCATATTATCATCACATAATTTATTGTAATTGTTTGGAACTTGATGATCTTTAAGGTCCTTTCCTAGCTACTCTATGAGTCTATGGTCCTATTTGTCCTTTTTTTTTCCCCCTTATAAAGTAGATTTGACCCTTGAAAGGATTTTTTCATGACAATAGGCTCATTATCAAGAGGAAAAACTCAAAAGAGCAGAATGGTTCAGATAGAAAAATTCTTTGGTTTAAATGATCAAAGGCTCCGTAAGAGATATAGATCATGATACATGTAACCTTTTCTGTAGTGTGGCCTCAGATGAT
>NW_011099445.1:0-553 GCF_000146605.3 Meleagris gallopavo | reverse complement strand
GTCTGCAAGCCTCTTGCCAGCTGCTCTTTTGAGTGGGTCACGCTTGTAAGTTAGAGGAGGTTGCTCAAGACTCTGAGCTGTTTTGAAAAGCTTGAGGGATGGGGATTACACAACCTCTATGGGAGCCCATTCCAGTGCCTGATCACTTGGAGCCTCATTTCTGATTGTATAAAAGAGATTGGATATTGGCCTCATTTGTGCTGTGCTTCCACTTTGTGCCAGTATAGTTGCTAAAAGAAGCACCCCTTTGTCAGCATAACAATTCCTGTGGCCACTCACTGGCTTGGAAACTGATACAGGCTCAGGCTGTGCTCTTAATGTCAGCCTGGCTTTAGCAGAGATGAATATTTGTATGAATTGAGGAGATACAGGGAAAGGGGTAAGCTGGGTGCGACGCGTCAGTGAAGGGAAGGGTGAGTTACTTTCTTTAAGGCAGTGTTGGCAAACTCAGTTTAAAGCACAGTTCAACCAGCAGTTTAATTTCCTCCTCCCCATGAGATCGTTTGGGTTGGTGATGTTCATCCCCAGAGTTCTGAAGGTGGCTGTTGTGATT
>NW_011099444.1:0-627 GCF_000146605.3 Meleagris gallopavo | reverse complement strand
CAACAGAAAGTTCACTGCCCGATTGCAATCACTTGCTAAAATAACCAGGGAACAGTTCCATACAGACGAAGGATACTAGAAACACAGATTTAGTTAACCTTGAAGAAATCATTCTGTAATACACTGGTCCTGCTGCACAGCTCCCAACTATTTTTATTCTAATCCACGCCCTCATTCTTTTAAGAGAGAAAAAATTCACACTATCAAAATCACAAGGCAAGGAAGCACTGAAAGACGTGAACAGAGATCTATCAGTATGAAAAGAAAACAAGACTGTACCTAAACACAGACTTTATATGAAAGCTTTTTTTTTTAAACCTAGTTTCCCAAGTTCAGTACAAAATTTGTACATCCAGCAAGAAGTCCAGAGATACAAACTGGTACTGGTGAACAGACACAGAGAGCATCTGAGCCTTGAGAACTACTGATGTTGACTTACACTGTATGAGATGATCTCTGTCTCAAGAACCTGCCTCATCCTCAAATCACTAGATTTCTACAAATAAACTCCTTAATACAACCCCAAAGCCTGCACTTGTCTTCTAAGTAGGAAGACTCTGATCTGAGTTGCAAGAGGTTTACGTTGTGGTCAAGAGGCTGTAGCTTCTCTCCAAGACACTGTACAGC
>NW_011099443.1:0-368 GCF_000146605.3 Meleagris gallopavo | reverse complement strand
TGTTAAAGGCAGCTCCAGTCCAGAATGTGAGAAACAGTGTGAGCACGGAGCTGAGACCACCTTATCTGATGCTTTCAGTGAGGTTCATTGCCATGGCTCCATTCTCCATTCTTCACAGCCTTAGGGACATTGCAAGCTTGGGATGCTGACACCCCAAGTATCTTTTGATGCTGATAGCTCTCGACCTTTGAATTTCATCCTTTCCATTTGCAGCATTCCCTTTTATCGTCTCCTCCGTGCCTTCACCCAGGTGTGCATTTATGCAAGACAGCTGCGTGCTGGCAGCAGACAGTGCACCCCATTCCCATGCATGGATTTGGTGATTTAGGAGACCTGTATGCTCCCTGTGCCAGCACAAAGCAGATCCT
>NW_011099442.1:0-485 GCF_000146605.3 Meleagris gallopavo | reverse complement strand
GTTTCTGTAGAATCATAGCGTTATTGAATGGCTTAGGCTGGAAGGGACTTTATAAAGATCATAGAGCTCCCCTTCCCTGCCGTGGGCTTGCTGCCCCCATAACTCAGGATGCCCAGGGCCCATCTATGTCCTTTGGAGCCTCTGGGGATAGAGCACCCAAAGCTTTGACCTGCTCTATACTGCAGCTTTCCTCGTTTCCAGCCCACCTTCCCTCAGGCTTGTGAATATCTGTGTTTCACTTGAGGGCCATCCGATGGCCTGTGTGCATCTGGATGTAATGAAGGCAGGGGAGATCATTGGCAAACGAAGGGAAAGAAAGGAGCAGGAGACAGGAGCATTGAATTCATCTGAGTAACAGGAGCTGAAACCTTGCACTGGAAACTCGCAGCACTGGGTGTTTGCTCCCCACCAGATCTGGAGCACCTCCTATGCAGGGTGACACACAAGGCGTGAGGAGCAGGGGTGATGCTGACACTGGGAGGTGA
>NW_011099441.1:0-475 GCF_000146605.3 Meleagris gallopavo | reverse complement strand
CACACCCGACGTACATCTTGGTTTCTTTTTGCTCCCTCACAGGTGTGAGATCTCCGTGTGCTACAGACCAAGGGACAGTGATCCTCTTGCACTGAGAAGGTCCTCTTTGACTCCCGAGGACCCCTCTGAGTTTCATTCTCTCCTGTGTTTACCCATTTCCACCTTCAGTGGAGCGTTGCCATAGAAGACCCCCATGCTCTCATTGGACCAGACATGCATCCAACACCAAAATGAAGCTGTCCTGCTGGAGACCAGCCACTTTTGTCCAAGACATCCTGCAGTCTGAAACCATAGTGTGGTGATTGAACGGCTCCTGATGTGAGCTTCGCCCATCCTTGGGAAATGATGTTAGTGTCAGGCTCTGGTACAGCTCAGGATTCCCTGGGAGAAAAGTGAGATCTCCACCTGGTTCAGCAGGCTGCCAACACCAAATTGAGAGGACAAGGCAAGGACAGCGACGTTTTCCTGCCAGCAA
>NW_011099440.1:0-523 GCF_000146605.3 Meleagris gallopavo | reverse complement strand
AGCTTCTTCCAGTACTGTCTGCATTTAGAACATGCACGTCAGCTACAGAACTCAGAAGTAATGGGGCTTAACTATTCAGTAAGCATTTGTTTTTATTTGGAATTCTATGCTACAAAAATTCCTTAAGGCTTAAGTGTTTGTGTCACTTAAACAGATAACAATGAACACTTAAATGTAGTACTTAAAGATGAATTTAGCTCATCAGCTATGAACATGAACCACGTTCTCAAATTTTTTTTATCAATTACAAATTCAGAGAACTAGATCTGTAAAGTGCAGATTTTACATTCAGCATTAAAATAGAGAAGGCACTTAAACTATTAAGAGATAAAAACAGCTTTAAATTACTTGATTAAGATAAATGGCTAACTAGTGCTCATTTGCATTGTAGATGGATATTTTTCCTTCACCAGAACAAGAAGCTTTGCAGAGCAGGAACATCAGAAAAAAATAGTGATCCCCTTCCACTACTTACTAATAACCACAACATGGCAACACACAGCTTTTTTCTGCTCTGTTAATC
>NW_011099439.1:0-404 GCF_000146605.3 Meleagris gallopavo | reverse complement strand
TCCTTTATGTACTAGAAGGCCACAATATAGGGTCCCCAAAGCCTCTTCTCCAGGTTAAGCCATCCCAACCCTCAGCCCCCCTAAGAGTGGTGTTCCAGCCCTCTGATCATTTTCATGGCCCTCTACATGTGCATTACTTTGCTCCAGAACTGCCCGTGTTGAAACATCCACTGGCTTCCTCCACTACGGCCCAACTGTGTTGTATTCACCTTTTCCTATCACTTAATTGGATTTTATTGGATAGTTTTTGACATAGCACTACTTCACCATTTTTGCAGATGCTGATTACTGAGCACACTACAGGAGTCTATTCCTTAATCAGTTAAGCAAGGAGTAATAAAAAAAAATAAAGCTCCAATCCAATTGGTCACTTAACTCTACCTGAACAGTATGGTCTGTTTCCT
>NW_011099438.1:0-319 GCF_000146605.3 Meleagris gallopavo | reverse complement strand
CTGATGTTTACTGGCTGAGGTAATGGCTTCGAGCAAAACCTGTCGCTCTCACAGGGCAGAGCACACTGCTTACAACGCCAGCTTCTGAAGTCCAATACGAATTAAAGGAAAATAAAGAGAGTTTTGTTGTTTTGCGTCGTGTTTTTTCCCCCCTTTCGCTTCCGAACATCGATACACAGATGAGAGGTGATTTCATCAGCCCACAGCCCCACTGCAGTGCAGCCATCGCTCGGGAGAGACGTGCTGGCGAGGTAGGGCCGACTGTGAGCAGCATTCATATGGGGGTACAAACGCAGCCCTCATTGCCAGGCAGGGCATG
>NW_011099437.1:0-506 GCF_000146605.3 Meleagris gallopavo | reverse complement strand
ATGCTGCGGAGGAAATTAATTAAACATTAGTTTACTGAAGGCATTATGGGTCTTCAGATGGGCTGAAACGCACACTGACAACTCAGCACGACCTCAACCTGACAGGATACAGCAAGCACAGCTTGGTCACCGGTTCTCTCCTCCTTTTCTTGGGTACAGTCAACTGTAATCAGAACTGCAGGAGTAAATGGAAACCCATAAATGTGTTCTGTGGGCTGCTAAGTCAGTGCGATTGATAGCAAGCCTCCTGAGACCCTTCACCGTGTCATGTCAGTCCATCAGCAAGCCAAACAGTGCTAAGAAGCATTTTGAAAGCTGCCTTTCAGATTTTGTGTTTTGTTTCGAAAAACAAGAGCAACTGTACTGAAGCAGTGGGCAAAGATATCACACCTGAAAACGTTCTGACTATTTTACTAAATTATTTCAGTGCTAATAAGTAGGATTAGCAATGATGCAAGAAAAATGAATCTTGCCCAGTAAAAATCCTTTGCTGTTTTCCCTACTGT
>NW_011099436.1:0-568 GCF_000146605.3 Meleagris gallopavo | reverse complement strand
GTGAGGAGGGGTTGCAGGGCTGGGGAAGGGAGGTGCAAGGAGAGGCTGAAGTGGTGGAGGTAAGGAGATGAGTGGGGGAGATAAGGGACGGGAGCTTGCAGGGGTGGAGGAAACAGAATCGGATGGAGGGAGTGGAGGAGCTCCCTACTTGAGCAAGGGCAGCAGATTCTGCCTGTACTGCATGCTGAAATAGTCTGAGAGGTCCTCATTGTCCACGGTGGTCACTGCTTCAGCCATTGCGCTGCGCACAGAGCTCAGGTCTTCCTGGTGCAGCTGCTGCCACGTCACCCCAGGAGCTGCCCTTTAAGCCCACAGGCTCAGCAGTGCATAGGAGAAACACTCAGGAAGGGTAGTAGCTCTGGGAGCCTCCTGCTTCTACTTTCTTAAGGCATTCTATGCCCTGGCTGTGTCTGCTGCTGCTGTTGGTGGTTGGTTGGCATGGAACAGGTTCCAAGGCAGTTGGAAGATGCTCAGGCAGTTACGTGGAGACCCCACAATGTGATACCCCACATCCCATGGTAGGGACTGCAGAGTGCATGTAGGCCCTGCCCCTTCTGCAGTTTGTGCT
>NW_011099435.1:0-409 GCF_000146605.3 Meleagris gallopavo | reverse complement strand
CAGCCACCCCAAAACCTTTCCTCCAGACCCTGTGGGCATGGGGCTGGGGATGCACTGAATGCAGACATGGGTTTGGGTTTGACCTCCAGGTGTTCTGGTTTGAGTGCAAACCCAGGGATGGTTCCAGCACAGGTTCTGCTGGCGTTGTCCATTGCAACGTGTTTTCTGCTTACGGATCTCAATCTTTGACTCGCACGGAGATGAAGAACCTTCCTTTTCTATTTCCATAGAGTCATAAAATCATTAAGGTTGGAAAGGCCACCAAGATCATTTAGTCCAGCCACCAACCCATCAATCATCTTGTCCCCGAAGTATTTATTCTCCTTCAATCCATATACGACACCCCTTACCACTCTGGTACCATTCCTTGCTGCTGTTTTATACTCACTGTCATTCACGTTTCATGTCT
>NW_011099434.1:0-1043 GCF_000146605.3 Meleagris gallopavo | reverse complement strand
AGCAGCGACGGAGCCTCATGGCTCACAGAAAAACCCTGCCCTGCACATCTGTGTTTAGGTGGTGTGATTCAGCAGCCCTGCATGTCACCCATCCCATCAACCTCATTGCTCTGAGCATCCCCGGGGGCACGTCACACAGCTCAGGTCTGCTCCTCTGCAGCAGTCATGACCACAGCAGAGATACCTGCATCCTTCCATGGCTGTTCCTGGGCTCTGCCTGCACCGGGATCCTCCTCCCTCTGCCCTCTGAAAGGCATTCAGTGTCCCTCCACAGTCCCATTTCTGCCCAGAACTTTTCTGATGAGCTCGGTGACACACCACCTGCTTGCCACCAGACAGACTTTCAAAACCAATGGAAAGAACTGAGCCAGCACAGAGCTCTTGGGACAGGGCTTTGGGCTTCTCTTGGTTACCAGAAAGCTGCAACCTGCCCAGGAAGCCCCAGAAGCTCCAGCTTTGCAATGACTCTGCTGTGTATTTCAGCTCCCGTGGAGCTGTGATATAACCTTTGACAGGGAACGAAAGGAAGGAAGGGAAGGAAGGAAAGGAAGACCTTTCCGGCAGCTGTGGTAGAAGTGACAGCTTTGGCTGATGCAAGAGCACGGGGAGTTTGTTGTCCCTGAAACAACCTGACATGCTGGAAAGCTGCTAAATGTGGGAAGAGGACCTTTGGGATCGGGTCAGTGTCAGCGGCCCTGTGCTGAACACCTCGAGGATCTGTGCAGCCTCTGCTGCAGGCATGTCCAGGCACTGAGTCATGGTTTGCTCCTTATGACGAGTCATCTTTATATTTTTGATTCACGGACCTCTCTGTGCACAAAAGAGCAAGCTGTCCTTGCCACTATAAAGATGTGCTCAGCAGACAAGGTCTTAAAATGGAAGCCTCCCCAGACACCTGTGTTGAATTGGACTTCTGCAATAGGAAAGCACATTCCCTTTCTGCCTTCTTCACCCAAACACCTGGGCTGCTGCTCTTTGGCAGCAAATCCTCCCAATCTCCAGGCGTCATTGCCATTTGCAGACACCCTTCTGCTAAACAGCAG
>NW_011099433.1:0-471 GCF_000146605.3 Meleagris gallopavo | reverse complement strand
ATTTTCACTTACTTTACTTTGCGTTTTAAAAGCAAACCTATAAAAAACAACAACAAAACAGGCAACAAACTGGTGACCACTTCAACAATCTCCTGTACCTGCTTCAGTGTCTGTCCTGTTGTTTTGAAACACTTTGATTGTAGTTCTCTGTGGCAGCGTTTCAAGGGGCTGGAAGGACCCATTAATGCAAATTTGGCCCCTAAATGATGTTCTATTACACACACACACAATCCATCCCTCCCCAACTTCTACAAAACCAAAAACCTACAGAATGTTTCCATTAAAAGCAAATCCAGATGGAAACAGCTTTTAAATCTCTCAAATATATATATTCCTTTTCTTTATTTGCCTGTCAGAGTTTGTATGTGCATGGAGGCCAGACAATGAATTGACTTGAAACGTATTATTACCTGAAATGATATTGACATCAGCAATGCAAAAGTACCAGTGAAATAAGGTGACCAGAGCTGG
>NW_011099432.1:0-499 GCF_000146605.3 Meleagris gallopavo | reverse complement strand
ACTAGAATTGAGAACAGAACGTGTGGTAGAGCAAGTTGGTCAGTCCTGGATGATTACTCTTATCAAACAATTACAATAAAGGAAAAATGGGTTATGCTGCTTTACAAATATGATTCCTCCATATAGACAGAAAAAAAACACACGGCTACAAAATCACAGCCAGAGAAGTCACTACAGAAAACAACAAGCCCATGTTATACCACAAGTGCCTAAATAGCACACATTAATTAACACAGGGCTTCACAAATGCAAAGCTCTGGGTTGTGTTCTTCGTATCACTGCACTTGCTCACTCTCTGGGACTTCAAGTGGGAGAACAAACACAGCCTCCCCAGAGGTTTCTGCACCTGCAAATAAAACCTGTTTGAAAAAGTGAGACTTCATCAGCTTCTGTCTGAGGAAGGAGAAAGCAGGATGAATTCATTTCAGATTGTGATAAGGTTATGACATGGAGGAATACAAACATCCTGGTGGGTGCATTGGCTCCAGCAGAGCTTGCA
>NW_011099431.1:0-453 GCF_000146605.3 Meleagris gallopavo | reverse complement strand
GAATATGCCTTGTAAAATTCATACCCATCATTCTTGAATCTGAATCCTGTTGCCTACAGATATTTAAATCACTGTTACTACTAATAGGCTTCTAGCACAGGGTGTTATGCTTTTTTAAAAAGCAGTAGCAAATAGGAAGGAAGAACTCTCAATTTCAGCCTGACTTCTGCTACCGTGGCATTTTTTTGCTCTGCCTTTAATCAACTGTAGTTGAGTTTCAGCACAGTTCTTGAAAAAAGTCTCTTTCCAGCCGCAGCATTACCAAGATTGTTACAATCGTGAAGTTAAGTAGTTACACAGGATTTACACTGTCAAGAATTAGGCATAAGACAGACATGGCACAAATGAAAGATTTAACAGGGCACTTCCATGCCTCCTCCACACTCTGACTGATTTAGGAGCGCATCTCTTCACACTGGGTTTCCACCAAAAAGACCAGAGAGCGGAAGTCAG
>NW_011099430.1:0-466 GCF_000146605.3 Meleagris gallopavo | reverse complement strand
CAGTTGCCAGTCAGCTGAAGAGGCTGTGTTATTCTCTGTGTTTCAATCTGTGTTGTCTAACAAGCGAGCAGAGGCTGTCCCATGTACTCATGGACCTAAGTACCAGGAAAGTCCCTCTTATTTCTGATCATGTTCCTGGCTGCTCATCCAGTCTCCTCGCAGGTCTCCCTGACAGCAGGAGCTTTGGGCTGTCAGCATCTCTGTGAAAGTGCACATTTCCACCTCACCTTTCCTTGCACACGTGCCTATTTCTTATGCTGATCTATCTCTTGCTATCTACTTAATGTATCCATGCCCGATTCAGAGTCAATTCTTACTCACTTCCAAGACTCGTTACTCTTGAATTGAAATGAGGAAATCTGTGCTCCAACTGCAGAGAGCAGGGCTGGGTCTGTGTTGGAGCCGCCCTTCCTGCTTCTGCCAGCCTACAGGTTCCTGTCACCTCTTTCTGACCGGGTTTCCTCGT
>NW_011099429.1:0-458 GCF_000146605.3 Meleagris gallopavo | reverse complement strand
TGCACTGTGCAGCTGTGCTCCGGCCCATTCACTTGATGTAAACCTACCTGGAAAGATGATGCTCTGTGGGTGAGGCTCGGAAAGAATTCCCCCGCATCCATTACATCTGAACAAACACGGGTTGCAAATCTGGGGTACTCTGGCTGCTGCTTATTTAAAAAGCCGCAGATGAAGTATTAATTGCGTTCAATGTCTGAACAAGTTACACACACCTACCTCTCTTTTTTACTTCTCATTCCATGTTGACTTAAAGTCTGAACTATTCTTCCAACTGCTTCACTCGTGTCTGTCTCCATTTGCTACAGGCCTTGGAGAAGAGCCTCAAAGAGGAACCTTTGGGTACACGACTACCACGGTAGCCACAATTTTATCCCTAATGCATTTGGCTGAGGCCAGGAGTTTCTCCAGTAACAGCAGAGTGCCACGAGGCTCAAGAAATAAGGCCAGCTAAGTGCAGG
>NW_011099428.1:0-310 GCF_000146605.3 Meleagris gallopavo | reverse complement strand
CAAACAGGAAGAAGTTGCCTATAGGGATGCATGAAGGCAATGCAATATTGAGCATACTCAATTTATGTTACTGAGAAAAACTTATGTGATCCATGCAGACAGAATGCTGGATCTATTTCCAAAGCAAGTATCTGTAGTAAATCCTGATTTGTAGTGAAATTTGACCTCACATTACTTAAAATACTAGAATGGAGACACAAGCTATTTAGAGAAGCCAGCATTTAAACCTATAAGCTAAGAGTGGCAGCTCTAGCAGCGTAGAAAAAAGAATGTTACGGAACTCTTACATGTTGAATGCTCTTCTTTGGTC
>NW_011099427.1:0-375 GCF_000146605.3 Meleagris gallopavo | reverse complement strand
CTTACATACCTCCAAGAACCACAGCTCCTCCTCTTCCCTGGACAGCCTTTTCCAATGGCTCACCACATTTCTGGTGAGGAAATTCCTCCTAGTATTTATTCTGAACCTCCCCTAGGTAGCTTGAAGCTGTTTCCTCATGTCCTGTGTTCATGCATAAATTCAGGATTTACCCTAATCTCCTTTTGTTGTTTGTACCAGTTAGCCAATGTTGTTTTTTTTCTTCTTTTTAACTGGCTTTGCAGTACTCCGAGGCAGACACAGTTATTTTTGACTCAGTTTCTTCTCTAACCTGAATTAAAAAGTTGTCTCAAAGGCAGAAAGGCATACTGTCCATCCAGAAAGCCACTCAACCCTAGCTGATTATTTTATCAACAC
>NW_011099426.1:0-369 GCF_000146605.3 Meleagris gallopavo | reverse complement strand
AATATTCCCCCTTTTGTCTTTTTTTTTTTTTTTTTTTACTTGATACTATATTCAGATAATTCAGGATACCTCATTTGTATACTAAGATCACATGCTTCTGGTGCAGTTCTTTAGTTGTATGTAGCAACAGAGGGCAGCAAGGAAATTCTGCAGAGCACTCCCTCTCCTTGAACCAAGCAGGAGATATAGGAAAAGACAATCAGGAAACAGCAGTGTCTGTAGGCATGTTTGTGTGTGTATACATGTAAAGAATTTCCTGATTAAGTTAAATTTCAGAGTGTATTTGGTGCACAGCCAGCAGCTGCTCTCTGGAAACAGAGGATGTGCAATTCCTTAATCTCTTCCCCCTTCATGAAGTTTAACCAAGAT
>NW_011099425.1:0-440 GCF_000146605.3 Meleagris gallopavo | reverse complement strand
CTTGCTCCTACTCTCTTTGTCTATGTTCCTTGCTTTCCTTTTCTTGTTTTTGTTTTTCCTCTTTTCAGTGGTGTCTTTACCTCCACTTTCCTCAGCACATCAAAGTATTGCTCACAGTGCCGGACCCTGGAGCAGTTCTCACTGTGAGGAGGAGGTTAGAAGCAGGACTGCTGTGAGCACAACCCTTGGAATGCTAGGGAGTCTGCTACACAAATGGCTTTACTGCTTTCGTAATGCTTGGTTAACAAAAACAGAACAAAAAAAGCAAATATGATCTACTAAAGCACACAACTATCAAAAGTACTTTCTTTAAAATCTTTTTTACATTATTATTCCAATAGAGGACCATTTCATAAGCTTACATCTTTCTCTGGGATTCCCAATCAAATACAGACAATATAATTGCACTTGCCGTTTTTTCAGCCCCAGCTCACCAGCAC
>NW_011099424.1:0-545 GCF_000146605.3 Meleagris gallopavo | reverse complement strand
CAGGTAGGATTGGTTACTTACAAATATGAGAGTAAACAAAACTTCACAGTTGAAAAGATATAAAAGAAAGAGATGGAGAGGCATTTAAGCCCTTAGACTAACAGATATGCAGTGTCAGAACAAAAGATGCTGTATTTGTCTCAAGGAAGGTAATTTTAGCAAGTCTGGGAGCAGTGCAAAAAAAGTTTGAGTAAAGAATTAAAATCTGAATGGTCAAAAAAATGCAGAAAAGAGAAGGGGTTTGATTTATCCCTCTCTGCTCACAGTACTACGTAAAGATAATGCTCAAATTCCTCTGAAATCAATGGAACGTGTACACCTACTTGAAATTAAACACAGACTCAAGCAGTACCGTCTGCAAGGCCAGTAAATCCTGTGCTTCATGAAGTGCCTGGATTGTGGGAAGCACTGCTCCAGGAAGAGGGAAAGAAATCCCCATAACGGCAAGATGACAGTGCCAAGGAATTCCTAATGGAAGCATAGTAAATAGAAGAAATAGATGAGAGAGTGGGAAATAAATGCAGTAATAGAATTATTGCAATGAT
>NW_011099423.1:0-475 GCF_000146605.3 Meleagris gallopavo | reverse complement strand
ACAGAAGTTCCAGTGCCACCAAGATGCACCACGGGCTTTCCTCCCAGGTACTGCACCACCCTGCTGGGAATGCCCCTCTTTATAGACACTGAGATTAAATCCACATCCACATGAAAACCAGAAGAAGGGAAAGACGACTGCATGGGGTTGGTGACAGGTAGGTGTTATGAAAATACATCTTGGACACATATTTCTATTTGTCACATATGATACAAAAGCCGTGCCTGACTGGAGGCAATAAATAACCACCAGAAAGCCCAGCAGGCCATGGATCAGCCCCAGACATCCCCCTCTCCTCCTTGCACAGCAGATCGAGTAGCCATAATACACTTCTTCCCTATAAAATGATGGGTTGCAATTATCTCACAGCATGTTAATGATGAAGTGTATTTCTCAGGACTGAGCACAGAACCAGAGCGTACACTGATCTGGAAAAAAGGTATTGCCTCCACACTAATGCTGTAATTGCAGGAAC
>NW_011099422.1:0-492 GCF_000146605.3 Meleagris gallopavo | reverse complement strand
CCAGCCAGTAGAACGTAGAAACTCTTAAAGGAAGAAATGTTAGATATATAAAAGAGCACTTACTGATCAAAGATCAGGGGTAAGTCTGTCCCTTTGACTACACAGTGAGCCTGAGGATTGGAACAGGACATAAAACTGTACTGCAGGGGCACTGGTCATCAGCGGGAGTCAGAGTTACCACTCAGTAGTCCTGGATCCCAGCACAGGGCTCTCATCATGTGGATATCCTGTCTTTCTACCAGTCTAGTGCCAAAATCCTCATTAACACAACAGAACACTCAGCATGGGAAAACCTTCTGGGTAGCACTCAGAGATTGGACCAAAGGGACTCTGCAGCCTTGGAATATCTAACCAGGTGAAGGTCCATCAAGATTTGAAGATACCAGCAAAGAGAACATCCTACTTCATCCATGGTTTGTTCCTTATCTTGTCACCCTTGCTGTCGAGGCCTCTGTGCCTGGCTTTCAGTTTGAATTTGCTAGCTTTAGCTCC
>NW_011099421.1:0-484 GCF_000146605.3 Meleagris gallopavo | reverse complement strand
CTTTCAGATCTGCAGGTATGATAGTGGTATGCGTGATGTCTGTCCAACGTGTTGGTGGAACCTGCTCCAAAGCACAGAGCCAGCCTTTCCAGGAGTGTGTGCATAGGTGAGGTTATGTGGACGTAAAGACTCAGTAAGGTTTTTTAGGGACAGAGCGTGCCTCTCAAATGCACTGACCTGTGAGTGAATCTGAATGGACAGGAGGTCATCTGATAACGACCCACGTGAGTTTTCAAATGTAATTTTGGTAATTATCATAAGCACGGGCTCTGAAGTAACTGCAGTGTGAGGAAAGGCCACCATGTACGTACAGATTGGTTATGTGGCTGATCTTATCCGTTGTTCTCTGCTTTCTGTGGCTTGGCAGGGTCACTGCTAGAGAGCCATAAACCCATGCTTGCATTCATGCCCCTCATTTGTAGCTTTTTGCCTGCAAAATGCGAAATGGTGCCAGGATGATACTTGGCTTATGTTGATTTATTTT
>NW_011099420.1:0-471 GCF_000146605.3 Meleagris gallopavo | reverse complement strand
CTGTTTTCTGTGATTCAATTTCAACATGAAGTGCAGCACTCAGCCACAGAACAGATTATTATTATGACAAAGAATGAGATCTTCCATCCGTTGCAGTGAATTTAATAGCCTTTGTCTCTTGTTTGTTTGTTTTGTTTTTTTTTTAAAGCTGAAGTGGTTGTTCATGGAAACCTATAAACGTTATGAAAACAAATTTCCTTCTAAGTCTTGTGATTCTTAAAAACAGGCCCAAAACTATCATCTCTCCAGCAAGGTCTCCATGAGATAACATCTCACACCACCACGAGACAGAGACTTGCAGAAATATGCAGAGTAAACTCATGCAACAAATCCCATGGGGTATGCAGGCAAAATTCCAGGAGCAAAGAGCAGAACAAGTTTGGCTGTCAGTACCTCCAACCTTTATAGCAACTGAGACAGGGAACACAAATAAGTCACTCTCATCAATAGGAGGAGTAAGTTTGGCATTTC
>NW_011099419.1:0-478 GCF_000146605.3 Meleagris gallopavo | reverse complement strand
AAAACAGAGAGGCGTCAGGGACATCACTAGGAAGAGTAGGAGAATCACAGTATTCTTCCACATACACACAGGTGCCACTGGAAGTTGGAAGTGATGTCTTCTCTTTAGGGAAGCAGGGATACACCTTGAAATTGCATTTACCCTTTTCTTCTTGCCTCGTCACCATCAGCTTAGTGACAACCTGTAAGTTCTTATCTCCAGGTTGAATTGCTTTGAAACTGAGATAGAGGTGAACTTGCAGAGATTCTCACTTGTCCTGAAATGCATAACACTGCAGTTTACCCTAAAAGATGAAATTCTGGTGCACCTCTTCCTCCTCCTCCCCCCAGATACCAGTGGTTTTAAGATTAATTAACAACAGTGCTTGGTTTGTTTTCAGCAGTGCTCACACTTGTCCCACAGAACACAGGAACACCCCTGTGCCAGCTCAGACACCAGGCCACAAAGAATTCCAGCATAACTCCTCTTCCAGCACAAC
>NW_011099418.1:0-319 GCF_000146605.3 Meleagris gallopavo | reverse complement strand
GGCTTCATTTCAGCTATTCTGAAGGCCTTCAAGAGGAACAAGATCAAGAAGAAGTAGAAAAACAATGAATAGGAATCCAGGTATGAATTTAAGGACAGCCTGGCTTCTCTCTGCTTGGCTCACACAAGTTCAGGCAGCAATCTTCTACCAAGCTTCATCAGAAGTCATTTTGATTAACACATCATGTATGAAAACTCTGCCCATCATCATCAGGGACTGTGCTGGGGGAAGTCCAAGAGCTGAAGTTCTCCTTGTGGACATTGAAAATCCAAGCACTGTGGCTGGGGACTGTAACAGACTCAACTTCAGCACGTTTAAT
>NW_011099417.1:0-314 GCF_000146605.3 Meleagris gallopavo | reverse complement strand
TTTTTCTGTTTTAGAAATTTAAAATGTAGCATTGCTTGAGCATTTCAAGAGTGATTTATGTTAAATGGACATCTTGATGTTTCGTGTTTTCTAGTAGAAATAAAGAAGTTTGTCGTATCCTTCTTTTTCTAAAGAAAATTCTGTGACAAGGAAACATTTTTGGTAATGTGTCAACATGAACGCACCGAAGAACTGATATAATTTTTGCAAGACTTTGGTGTGGAGAATTCTTCCTTTGCAGGGAACTTTTACACTGTTCTGTCGCATCCTTTTATGCTTGGTTCTCAGCTGAAGGCTGAGATTTAGGAAGATGG